>NW_026586589.1:5505967-5541079 GCF_907164565.1 Psammomys obesus
ACACACACACACACACACACACACACACACACACACACACACACACAAACACGGAGGGGAGGGGCAGTAAGAAAATGAACATGGACTGGACTGATTTTGGATGAGTGTTCACAAAGACAACGATCCCAATATCACTTTCAGATTAAGACACATCCCGGGAAGAGCAAACACATTCAGAATGACCCTGTGGCGGGAACGCAGCAAAAAGCAAAGCCAGCAACCGCCCCTGTGAAGAAGCCTGGGTAACAAACCGTGAACCTGGTAAGATGAGCCCGCCTCTCGCCTAGCCATTTCCCACTAAGCTCCTGGCCCTGCAGCTGTGGAGCTCGCAGTACTGCAGCTCATCTTCCATTCCTCTCTGTCTTTACAAAGCCCATCTCCTCCTCCAAGTGCAGACCACGCTGCTACAGAGCAGCAAACTCCTCTCGAGTGAGCCCTGGCCATCTTGTGGCAGAGGCCATCTAAAATGGCAGCCTAGAGAGGGAAGTCTCAACGTTAGCTGCTCTGAAACTCCACTAGGCCGCTTTCTCAAATTACGTGGAAATTACGTGGCAGCTGGACCTGCGTAGCCATACCTGTCATACTGCCGTTAGCTACGGCACAGGAAGACAGCGTTTCTGCTGGAGTGGTAAAACACTCTAGGATATCTTTTTGTGATGATGGTTGCACACCTCTGTGAACACATTCGACCCTGTGGACCTGCCCAGTATAAATGCAATATGAGTTGCGCCTCCAGCAAGCCTGCACCGTTGCCAGGCTAATGCAGACAGGACCCAGAGCTGGTGCTGGTTGCCTCTCAAGATCTTTCTGAGCTAGTGACACACACCTATCATGCTGGTCGTCGGAAGGCTGAGGCAGGAGGATCACACGTTTTGGACGACAACACCTGGGGACTTCTTTCTCGTCATGAGCCAGCTTGCATCATCACGAGCATTCCTGCAGAAAGCAGGGAATTTTGTCCCTGGTCCTACTCCATACTACCCCTATATTACCCCTGCAGATACTGACACAGAGGGGCGGGGAATATCTCCTCGGGTTTTTCCAGCCGGGGCCAGATGCCCTGTTCCTCACACAGTGTGACCCAGTTTCACCCCTCAGCTGAACCCTAGGGCTCAGCTTTCCTACCAGCCACAAGGGTCTCTGCAGCCATGGGTGGGGCATTCAAAGCGAGTGCTGCTAGCGGGCTGGAGGCTCCCAAGGAAGAGTCACCACCCAGTGTGGCTCATTCCACAGATCCCCATCTGGGAGGGGTTCAGCTATTTCCTGTGTTGGCTGCTGTTTGTATCTGTCATGTGATAATTGCTGCAGCGCATGCGCCTTGGTAACCACAGGAGAGATTTCTGGAAGCAGAATTGCTCCATCCAAGAGGGGTGAGATAATGACACTTCTTGCCGAGTTACCCTTGTGTTGACTCTGCTCCTGTTACAGCTTGGCCTCCTTTCTTGTGGGATCCCTGAGTCGCTTCCCCCCCCACATTGAGCTTCCCCTCCCCCCCCATTAGAATCTTCCCAAACTATGGCGGAGAGATTCAGGACCCAAGAGCAGCTCCATGTATGCATGACCAAACAGCCAGCCAGGAAGGAGTGTGTGCAGACGCTTCTGTTCCTGGCTTCATGTTCTGCTGACACCACACTTGGGCTTTCTTTTTCTTATACGGCATCTCAAGTAGCTCAGGTTGGCTTCAAGCTCACTGTGTAGCATAGCAGAGAATGACCCTGAACTTCTGGAGCGTTGGGGTTACAGACGTGAACTACTACATCCAGTTTCCCAAGGGCCCTGTTCAGGCTGAGCACCAATGAAACAACGCTTCTTGGAATTTCAATCGTTTGTTCATAAAGACCTCCACACACTCTACACATGGCTGGTCCCGCCTGTTCCTCAGCCCAGAACCCTGCGCCTCCCCCTGTCACCACTGTGCTCCATCTGGAGCTGTCAACGGCTCCACCACCACCCCCACTCCACCCCAAACACAGGTATTCTAGTGTGGCAAAGTGTGAGTGTGTCAGGGTGTGGAGGATGAGGTTCGGGCTGGCCATGTTCTCCCAGCAGAAACATCTTCACTGAAGATCAATTCCCAGTCAATAGTAAAAATGGCTGTGGTGTCTATGCTTTTCCAGATGGCCAGAGCCAGGGTCTCCCGGGAGTCTCTTTGCACCCCCCTGCTGGCACAAAGCTCTGCTCTTAGCTGCCTCTAGAAGCATTTGGGAATTATCCACATCTGTGTGTTTTCCTGACACTTTGAAAACTGGAGCAAAACTAAACTCAAACAAGGACCAGCCTCCGAGCCATCTTTTGCCAGCTAAACATTGAGAGGGCAACAGTCACCCCACGGCGAGTTTTCTGGGGAGGTCAGAGAGGGCAAGCGCAAGCACGGGAAGACATCACACACCTGCCGTCCCCGAGATCACATCATGCTGTGAGGCTGTGAGTGCCCTTTTAGCAAGAAGAGGCAAGCCTAACACAATCATGGAATTTGCTCAGAGCCCCACACAAGCCTTGATTTGACACCAGTGTCTTTTCATTCTCTGTTGTGCACAGGCGTTCAAGGTATGGCCACCTCCATCCTTCCATTCTCATTTTAAACATTACTGAGCACCCACACATGCCAAATTTCAAGTTGATATATTAGCCCCGTATAGGGGACACAGTTTTCCCCAATTTACGGACAAGGAACTAGTTCCAGAGAGATGAGGGGATCCACTCAGACTTACCCAGTCAGCAAGGGACAGAGCCAGAACCTAATAGCAGATTTCAGGCTCATACTATGTGGTATGTGTACCTATATGTGCTGTGTGTAAGTGTATGTGTGTGTGTTCATGTGTAGATTGGGACATGGGGTACTGCCTCAGTCCATCTCCACCTTATCATTATTTGTTGTTATTACTGGTTTTCTGAGGCAGGGTTTCTCTGTGTACCTGAACTTGGAGGTCTGCCTGCCTCTGCCTCCCGAGTTCCGGGACTGGAGGTGTGCACCCCGACGCCCAACTCCCACCTTATTGTTTGAAACACAGTCATCCGCTGAGCCTGAAGCTCATTGACTCAGCTTGGTTGGTTGGTCACTGAGGTCTTTCTCCACAGTGTCCCACATTCCAGGAGCAGGTTCAAGTGCGACTCAGGGTCTCCTTACATGGCAACTGCTTCATTGACTGAGCTCTCTCTCTCTCTGGATCTTAGTAGCTTCACTAGATGATTTAGGGGTCCTGGGTGTTGATGGGGGCAGGGGGAGGAACCTGAGTGACTCGGCTGCCCCACAGCAAAGCTGCTCCATTCGGAATTCCCTATGACACCTTTTTCTTTTTCTCCACTGGGCAGGGGTCCCTAGAAGCCGTTGGTGGCTGTCCAACCTCACCTACTCCCCCTGTGGTGTTGGGTGGGCCTCTTGCTTCCCAGCTCGGTTTCTGTAGCTCTAAAATGCAGGGTGGAGAGAGGTCTTTGCCATGCAATCTTAGTAGCTGACAGGGTCAAAGGCTTCTGTCAGGGAGCAGGGCAGAGCAGAGTGGCAGGAACTTGCAAAAGGCTAAGAGCCCTTGAACGGAAGGGAGAAACTTCTCAGAGGTCAAGGTCACCATGACCCAGGGACCAAGAATGTGGCACAACCTGCTTGTGTAGGACCAGGTGGGGGTGTGTCTGGGCTCCTAGCCAGCAGCCACTAAGGCTGGATCAGGACAGGTGGCTCAGCCTGGCATGCCAGGAATCGGAGCCTTTATGCTACCCTAACACGGTCACAGTGGCGGCGCCATTATCCTCGCCGTAAATGTTAGAGGACATTGCCATAAGGAAAAGACTCTTTTTACAAGTGTAAGGGATGTGGCTATGGTGGCAGCAGACCCTAAGACGGGCGCCCAGAGAACTGACACTGGCATTAGCCCATGCAAGACTCTGCTCTGAACCCCACAGCCTGGCACCCCCACCTGGCACTAGAGGGCCACTTCTTTGTAGTGAGGGCCGACCCTGGGCATGAAGGATGTTGAGCAGTGTCTCTGGCCTTCGTCCGACTGGACACCAAAATAATCCGTCTGTTGTGACGACCAGAATGTGTCAAACGTTGCCTAGGGAGCAACGTCATGTCACTGTGGGTGGGGGGACACTCCCCATTCACCTGGGGTCAATTCATTCAGTCCTCACTACTTCCCGATGTTCTTATCTCATCTTGCAGGTGAGAAAGCAGAGGTGCAGAGCAAGAAGATAGTCTGTCCAAGGTTCCCTACCGAGCGAGGGCAGCCCAGGCATTCTGACCCTGTAGACCCTATGTTGCCAAGTCCCCCGTGCACCTTTCCTGCTAGGCGTGGCTTCCTCTTTCATTGGCTGGATACACCACTGGGTGGAGAGGGAATACCACCCGCCTGCGCATGCCCATCTTGGCCCTATCAGCTGAAATCCCTGTCCCTGTCACACCAGCCACGGGGCTGCTGGTCTGTTTGGGAGCCTCCTCTTGTCTCCTAATTACTGTTATGCAATGATAAATTGGGGTGTGATGGATTGAGACAGGTCTCACTGGGGCATGCTGGGAGTGTGACACTCTGTCGCTGCTGGGCCAGCACCAGGGTTTGCTCTGTAGAGCAGGGAATCAGAGGAAGGGAAAGGCGGGGGATGAAGAGAAAGAAGGGCAAGTGGCGATGAGCAGAGATGACCGTGGAGGAATGGCTGGATGATGTGCCACAACCCTCTGGCTTTGGGGCAGGCCCTGGAGAGCCTAGGTTAGATTCGCTAGCCTCAGCCAAACCCAGACACTTGAACAAGAACAAGTGGTTGTTGATTTAATGAATGGCTGATGCCGAGTTCAGGGCCGTTGGTTATGCAGCGATCGTCGACTAACACAGTCTACTGCTGAGCAACCAAACAACTCGGGCAAGAGGGGCAGGAGCCCACGTTCCCTCACTCACGCGCATTCCCAGATGCCACACACGCCACCAGCAGGGCCTACACTTCATGTCTTCCCATTTCCAACCCTAATGAGTGACTCAAGTTTTAACACACTCCCCACAGCGATGCACATTCCCAATGGTGATCTCAGGACACCACCATGTGCACATGGATGTGGCGGTGAACCTTGGGTGCGAGCCCTTCCACGAGCACGCACCCAGACGTGGATTCCCCGAGCCTCACGCAGCCTAGCACCATGGTGTAAATGGCACACCTTTGAAGGTACATCCTTATTTCGAAATGCACAGTAAGCACTCTGAACCTCATTGCACAGTGCACAACCTGCGCATGGGGAATGGCTCCATCGCCGTTTGTGAGGCCAGGCGTATGTGGAGAAAGAGAGGGCAGGGGGAGTGAGAGGTGGGTGAGAAACACATACATCACCTGCTGGGATCCTCAAAACCCTCTAGGGCAGTAGCTTTCCTTTTAAGGCAAGACAACAAAAACAAACTGTGACTCAGCCGGTGGACTCACTGTCTGAATTGTAATGGTGCTTGCTGGGCCGAAGATGTAGCTCAGAAGAATGCTTGCCTAGCGTGTACAAGGCCCTGGGCATGCACACACCTACCCAGCATTCATCGCTTCTCTCTGCCTGTCTTCTGTTCCCTCAAACTGGGAAGCCTTCTTTTCATACATTGCTCTTGTTGGATGTCTTGTCACAAGGAGAAAGGGAGCTCCCTTGGTGCCAAGGCATGTTCAGGACACTTCGGGAGCAGGAACCCACAGCCCACCTGTAACTCTGTGTGCTCTCAGTGCTCATGGAGACTTTCCGGATGAGAAGGCGGCGTCACAATGGATGTTGCTATAAATGAAAACTAGGTGCCAGATTCGGAAGACACCACGTTTGAAGAGTAAATTGTCTGCCCATTAATATTGCATACTGACGACATGCTAAAATATTCTGGATATACCGGGTAAAAGAAGATGCATCATTAAGCGGGCCCCATACCCCAAAGCCCACCACAGTCTTCACTGTGTCCTGATGTGAAGCCTTGATGGCCCAACCCACCCATGGGGCCTGGGGGCGTGGCTGCTGGACTGCAATGTATCTTAGCAGACTTTTGGGGGAGGAGATTAGGGAGGGCTTTTTAAAATCTCTGACTGGGGTTGGAGATGGTTCCATGGGCAAAGGGCTTGCAGTGCAGGCATGAGGATTTGAATTTGGAGCCCCAGAATCCAGGTAAAAGCCAGGCCTGGTGTGCACATAGTCCAGCTAAAACAGTGAGCTTGATCTAATTTGACCCCCCAAAAATAAGGTGGAGAGCAACACAAGCACTGGGTCAGGAGACACAGAAAGACAGATTCCAGGGCTCCCTGACCAGACAGACTAACCAAACGGTTAGCTCCTGGTAGAGCCCAAAAGACTAAGACACCTGACATTAACCTTTGGCCTTCACACATGAGCACACATGTACAATTACTCCTAGACAGAGAAGTGCACACAGGAAACACACAAAACATCACATACACACTGAAAGGAAGGAAGAAAGAAAGAAAGAAAGAAAGGAAGGAAGGAAGGAAGGAAGGAAGGAAGGAAGGAAGGAAGGAAGGAAGGAAGGAAAGAAAGGAAGAAAGAAAGAAAGAAAAAAAGAAAGAAAGAGAAAGAAAGATATATTCATGGTTTGCAGGTTTTTCTCTCCTGATGGTGGCATGCTTGCAGATGACCAATGTTTAGCCATTATTTTTAGTGGTTCTCTGGTCTTACAGGGCCCATCCTTGCTTCTCCAACACCTGCTCTACAAAGCAGGCAGAAACCAATATCTCCGTGGGAAAGCACCAGCAGCTTACCTGGGACTAGCTTACCCTGCCACCAAGGCCTTCATTGTAGGCGTCTCATCTTTCACATTTTACTTGGCTATTCAAGAGCTGAAGAGCCGGACCGGCAGGGCTGGGAGATGGCTCAGTAAAGGATAAAGGGCAACTTAAGAACTGGAGTTTGGATCCCCAGCACCTATCAAAAAATCCAGGTGCGAAAATGTGTGTCTATAATCCTGGTGCTGGCGGAAGGCTGGAGATTGGAGGACCCCAGAGGCTCCCTGGTGTGCCGGTCCAGTGAGCTTAATCTAATTTAACCCCGAGTCAAAAAATAAGGTGGAAAGCAATACAGGATGATACCTCGGGCCAAACTCTTAGCGCCACACCCAGATGCACGGGCAGACATACCCACACACACACACACCACACACACGCACACACGTACACACGCGTGCACGCACACACTAAATAAATAAATGTAATTAAAAAACAAATGGCAGCCTATTATCTAATTATAGCGTTTCCAGAAATCAAGAACAGAATATCAGTAGGCTAGGAGAGTTGACATATTCTGCTCACTTTAGAAATGAAGGGCTCGCTGCAAAGGGACACAGAACGCACAATGATCAGGAAAGTGCACATTAAAACTGGTGAAGGGTTTCACCCATCGGAATGACGAACAGCCAAGCGAATCCTCATACCCGGCCTGAGCGTGAGTGGAGACAAAGGCATTCTCACCCTCCATGGCATCTGCTGAGGAATTGGTAGTTAGGGATGCCTGGCAGAAGAGCACTGCAAGCAAGATGAAGATTCCAGGGCAATGATGAGCAGCAGGACGCCAGCACCCCAGGGACCAGGCCACAGCCTTGGGGTTTCTGGCCAGCTCTGTGAGCCACAATGGAGATCCCCAAGGATGTTTGTTTGGAAGACAACCGCTCTCAGAATGGCACCGACTTGAGCACCAAAATGATGGGGTAGGAGAAGAGGAGGGATTTCATAATGAGGATGTGGATTCAGAACTCTGAGTCAAACTATCTACCACTGCAGGAAGCCAGGGGGCCTGGACCTGTTGTTCCCATGGGAACAAGCCTCCAAGCATGCTCCCTTTGACCACTGATAGCTGCAGTGTGTTGTTCATGTGTCCTGTACCTCAGGCACCGTGCCCAGCGTGGACTCCACTGAGCCTATGTTGGCACTGCTGGTCCCAGACATTTAGAGCCGAAGAAAATCAGGCTCAGAGAGCTTGAGTAATGTCCCTCGGAGGCCCACAGCTGGCGTGTGCTGAAGGCTCTGAGATGCAGGTTGACCTTGTCATTTTCATAGTGTGTGTGTGTGATTCATTCAGGTCTTGCATCCACAGACATATCTAAAGATCCATTGACACTGACCTCAGTGACAGAGACTTGAGCTGCACGTGACTGAAGCATGAGTTGAGGATGTTGAGGCCGATTTGGCTCATGAGCTACTTGGGTGTCATCAGCCAAGTTACCCAGCTGTTATTGATGGGGGGAAACTTACAGTGGCTCCAGGATCAAAATGGGTCTTCTAGAGGCAGAGGCTGACAGATCTCTGTCAGTTCAAGCTCAGCCTGGCCTCACTATGTAGTCATGGTTACCCTGGAACTCACTCTGTAGACCATCACAGATACATTTTACATATATGCTGATTATACTTACAAAGCATAGCATCCTATAGGATGCCCATTAGACTGTTCTTGGTAGGTCCTTGTAGGTTGGAGGTGGGAGGAATTTTGCTTGTAATTTTTTTTTTCTTGGTAAACACAGCTTTCTCACCTCAGTCAGTGCAAGTCCATAAACACTGATCTCCGAAGAGGTCAAACTTATTCAACATGTGACTTGTCCACGGAGAGCTGGATGAACCGACGAAGTGATGGGTAGGATGGCTGAAGTCCATCCTGCTCTTGGGAAATGAAGCCACAGCCACAGATCTAGAGCCTATGCCCCCCACTTCCCATGGTGAAATCACGGAGGCTCTCGGGGCACTGGCTGCCTGTCCTTCAGATGCACTGGCTTGTGCTATCCTCCAGAAACAGCTTGGGTGTCCCTGGTTCCAAAGTGCTGATGGTCCTCCCACAGAATCTAGCAAGAGTCAGCAGACTCTTGGCCCCACTGCTGATCGCCAACCGTGATGAGTGAATGTCAGGAACAAAGCCACCACGTGGCTGTGGCCAGGGAGACAGCTCAGCTGGTAAAGACACTCGCCACCAAACCTGACAGCCTGGGTTCCGTCCATCTCTACATCTCACGGGGTGGGAGGAGAGAACCACCACCATCACCAAATTGTCCTTGAACAACCCTCACACACACATGCATGCTGTGGCATGTACACACATGCGCGTGTGCACATACACACACACACACACACACGTGTGCACACACACACATAAACAAATAATATAAATATTTGCTAATTAGCACATGGGAAACAGAACTTGGCTTGTAGCTAACAGAAAATATATTTCTAAGCTGAAAAGACGGAACCAACTTTGCACAGCTGTCCTCTCGAGCCACATGTGCTATGGCAAACAGCACATGGCATTAAAAAAAAAAAAAGTGCCCCTGACAGTGAAATAAAAGTTTCACACATCTTTTCAAGTTCAAGGAAGGGGCTCCTGCCAAAGCTGCCTTGCTCGGATGGGGCTTGAGGCTCCTCCCAAAGACAACGTGGTGATGATGCAGTGTTGAAAATCCTGTGCCTTGGCCCCGTCCACCTACTGCATGGACCACTGACTTTTGCCACACCCCAATTCAGACCCTCCTGTCTTCCTCCCAAGCTATCCATTTGTCCTTCCGAGTCCCTGCCCACCTGGAACTTCACAAACAAGCAGTGAGCATTTCGTTCACTGAGCGGATATTTTCCCCAACAGCTCTGAGCGGCCAGCCCCAGACTGCCACACTTAGACACACGGGTGAATTAGAGCCATGCCAAAGGAGCATGGCACCTGAAGGTTGCGGCCTCGCTGGAATTTGCTGAATAAGTAAATGGCTCAGTGAGTGGCTGATGAGATGAACAGTCTCGGTGGTCGGACACTTGACAGAGTGACTCTTTGGATGGTACATAATGCCTAGCCTGGATCGGGCATAGCCACACCATCCCGGGGAAGTGACAGTGGACTCAGAGATAGATAGATAAATAGATAGATAGATAGATAGATAGATAGATAGATAGATAGATAGATAGATAGATAGATAGAATATGCTGTTCGAAGTTCAGTGTAAAGTACCTGTTGATCATATTCTTAATATCATTTTGAGGGACAAAAATATTCAGTGTATTGCACATTTGAGGACATGTTTTCAGTAATTATTTTATTTGTGTGTGTGTGCGAGAGAGAGAGAGAGTGAGAGAGAGTGAGCGTGCATGGGTGTGCACCTGCTCAAGGTGTCTGCCTCCACTGTTCTCCACCTTACACCCTGAGACTGGATCTCTCGCTGAATCTGCAGCTCCCACCTTCAGCTAGGCTGGCTGACGAGCCCTAAGCCCCACCTGGCCTCACACAGCCCCGCCTGGCCCTGGAGTGAGAGATGCCTACTCCACACTGCACTGCTAGATTTTACTCTCGTGCTCGAGATCTGAACGTGTTTGCACAGCAAACTTCTCACCTACCCAGCCATCTCCTCAGCCCCTTTACTAGTTTTCTTTTTTAAAAAACACTTAAAAATATATAATAATGTTGGGCTTGGTGACCTCAGCACTGGGGAGGCTGAGGCAGAAGGACTGAGCCTTTGAGGCAAGCTTGGGCTACAATAGTCAGACGATTTCTCTGAAATAATAACAAATAAAACCTAGAACAATGCTTACATACCCCTGAGGTCTGAAAAGCCACCGTTCTGGAAGCAAGCATGCCGGTTTTGTTCCCTTTGCATTGTGAGTAAACAAAGGGGATGCTATGAAATTTCACGCTCTGAAAGTACCATCCATTTGTTCATTCATCACTGAGCACATTCAATGGGCCTGAGGTTCTCACGATTGGATCTGGTATTAACAGCCTCGGGAGATTAGGGGGAGGTAAGAAGAGTCCCCTCGGTAGATAGGTTGTTAGGTAGGTTGATAGAGACATGATAGATAGATAGATAGATAGATAGATAGATAGATAGATAGATAGATAATTATAGGTAGGCAGATAGAGGGATAGACAGATGGGTGGACCGGATAGATAGATGAAGTGATAGATAATGGATGGATGGGTGGTGATAGAGTAATAACAGATAGAGTGACGGATACATAGAATAAATGATGACCCCTCAAAGAGGTTTGCATCTGAACCCTCAGAATTTGTGACTATGGTCCAAGGGGGGGAGAAAAAGAACTTTACAGATATGATAGTGATTGTTCAGGCCCTCAAGATGAGGGAGAGCCTGGATCATCCGAGTGGGCTCAAGGTCATCACTGGTGTAACTATATTAGTGACAGAGGCAGGCAGGAGAGGCAGGGGTGATGGAAAGAAAGGTCGCAGCCAGAGAATAGAAGGTGCTCAATGGTGGCATTGCAAATGGGTGAAGGCTATGAGCCAAGCAATGTGTGGGCTCTTAGCATCTAAGGAAACCAGTTCCCCCGAGAGCCTAATGGTGGAGAAAGAGTCCTTGGTTTGGGGATTCTCAACAGGCTGAACTCAAAGATAATGACTGTTGTTTCACATCTCCAAATAACAGCCACAGGAAGCCAACCCGGATCCCACAGACTGTGGCAAAGTGGAGAGACAAACAGGTTTCACCTGTTGAGCCCCCTTCCGTCTGATGGGACAGAGCCCCCATACTTCTCCCACTCAGGGAATGTGCCACGTGCCACAAAGGTCTGTGTGAGTACTACATCCTGCCAGAGCCCTGAGCTGCTGCATCTGAGAGTACCAGCCCCACTCCCTGTGTCTCTCTCTGGGGAAGGACCACATCCTAGCTTCAGGCATTTGGGCTGCAAATGAGTGGGGCAGGAGCTGGCAGCATCCCTTTCACATCTGCAATTATCCATCTAGGGATGGGTTTTGCCCAAGCTGGTCCCCAGTATCACTTAGAATTGTTAAGAAGCAGGAACAACCTAAAGATGCTCTTGGCTCATGGGACTTCTGTGAAGACTTGAAGTGACACCTCTACCCAGCACACAGCAGATCCAATCCTCCCTCCACCACCCTTGACCACTGGTACCTGCAGCCCAGGTGGGCCCATTGGCCTGGCTGCCTGGCGATGCGGGCTCGTGGGATCCGGGGACAGGGTGAGGCCAGGGGCAGCGGGGCCAGCCCCTCCATCTGGGCAGCAACGAGAAGGGAAGGCTCTGTCATGGACAGGCCCACAATGCTGCTGATGCTGCCTTTGAGACTGAGTGAATCACTGTGAGAGCTGGAGGAAGGTGGTGGGGCCTGTGGCACACCCTTCCAAGACACCCCCATATTGGGGTGGGGCTGACTCAGCCAGGACTGCCTACAGGCAGGTATGTGTGAGCACATACTTGGCCCCTTGCCAAAACAGAAATGACACCAAAAGAAACAGACATGGATTAAGCATGCTACTTACAGGTGCTTGTAATCTCAGAAGTAAGTTAGAAGGTATTCAAAGAGCATCATGCATTTAAGGTCAACCTGGGCTGTAGACTGAGGCTCTGCTTCAAAGAAGCAATAAGCCTGGGCTGGAGAGATGGCTCAGCACTGCCATCTCTAACTGCCTGATTAGAGAGCACTGCCTGATTTTCCAGAGGACCTGGGTTCAAGTCTCAGCACCTACATGGCAGCTCCCAGTCATCTCTAACTGCGGTTCTAGGAGATTCAAATACCTTCTTTTGGCTTTGTGAGCTTTATATGCATACGGTACACAGACATACATGCAGGCAAAATCTCTACACACATAAATTGGGAGAAGGATGAGAAAATAGTTTATTTGGCTATCACTTCCATATCACTGTTCATCACTGAAGGAAGTCAGGAATGCAAACAGGGCAGGGACCTGGAGGCAGGAGTTGATACAGACTGGCTTGCTCTTCGTGGCTTGCTCAGCCTGCTTCCTTCCTTCTCTCTCTCTTTCTTCCCATTAATTAATTTCACATCTCTATTGCAGCTTCCTGTTTTTCCTGTCCTCCCAGTCCCTCCCCCTACCTCCCCTCCCCCTACTGTCTCCTCATTTTCTCCTCAGAGAGGGGAGGCCTCCCATGGATATCATGGCAGTAGGTCTAGATACATCTTCACCCATTGAGGCCAGGCAAAGCAGCCCAGTTAGGGGAAAGGGATCTAAAGGTAGGCAAAAGAGTCAGAGACAGCCCCTGCTCCAGTTGTTAGGACACCCATGTGAAGACCAAGCTGCACATCTGTTATGTATGTGTAGGGGCTTAGGTCTGTGCCATGCGTGCTCTCTGGATGGTGGTTCAGTCTCCGTGAGACCCTATGGGCTCCTTCAATCCTTCCTTCCCTTTTCCCACAAGATTCCCTGAGCTCCACCTCAAGTTTGGCTGTGGGTCTGTGTATCTCTTTCCATCAGTGAAGCCTCTCAGAGGACAGTTATGTTAGGCTCCTGTCTGCAAGTACAGCAGAATACTATTACTGGTGTCAGGGGTTGGCTTTCTCCTGTTGGAGGTACCCTCCCTGCTGCTTTAGGTTGCAGTTCTAGCCTGGTCCAGATAGCCGTTGTGAGGCTCAGTGTTAAAGGCAGAACTACCTCCCCTTGGTGGGGTCTCCTGCCCTCATCTGGAGAGTGTCTTTAGACACAGACTCTCCTAACCACATTTGATAGGCCTCTGACACAGCAACCTGCTAGCTCTCCCCTCCTCAAACCTATATGTTAATTAGGTCCTGTGTTTCCATTCATATGATAGGAGTGTGATGTTTGATGCAAATCAAGCATCCTTGAAGTGCCTAGTGCCAATCAATTACGTACAATTATGTACACCTATTCTTGGAGCCTTCCACCCACTCCCCAAGGGGTATATAACTTTTTTTTCCCCCCTGTGGAATTAAAGTTGAATTAGCCAACAGCTGTTCCTGGCGCGTGTGATCCCTGTTCCAGGCACAATTCTAGTTTCCTGCCCTCCTGACTTTGTGGGCTGCTAGGAGGCAGCCTCCGGGAAGGAGGAGAACCAACATTCTCTGATGTGGTGGGTCTCAAGTTGGGTCAATCACTAGCTGGCCATTCCCTCAATTTCTGCTCCATATTTATCCCTGCACCTCTTAGAGCAGGACAAATTCTGTGTCGAAGGTTTTGTGGGTGCGTTGGTGTTCCCATTCCTCCACTGGAAGTCTTGTCTGGTCACAGGAGGTGGCCATTTCAGGTTCCATTTCCCCCGTTGCTAGGAGTTTTAGCTGGGGTCACCCTCATAGAGTCCTGGAGTCTCCCTTGTCCTAGGTTTGTCCCAGAGATGATCTCCCCGACACACACACACACACACACTCACATAATTTTTCTATAAAAAAAAAAAAATTAGAAAAATAACTATCCAAACACACACGCACCAGACATGAAACATGCTATTGGTATGGCCACTCTCACCCCCCACGGCCACCCCAACATCAAAATCAAACCAAAAGGAATGAATAAAGCCAGTGATAGGCGTTGCCCAGCGCTTCACCTTGGCTTAGTCCCTCCCCATGAGCTTTTGGGAACTGTGACTTCCTCCTCTGTGCAATGGGGTTGGTTACGTTGGCCAAAATACAGAAAACAAGCAGACAGGTGGCACCGAGGGTAGGCAATGGGCAGTGGAATGGAGGATGCCGAGGAGGCAGCACGGGGAGGGGCGGAGTGGGAGGTGCCAGAGGCCTCCTGGGAAATTGTGTTCGGGCTGGATATCTGCAGCTGAGGAGGAGGAGCTGGGGACTAACTTCCTGGCTTGGCTGGCTTCCTGCTAGAGGAAGCTTCTCAACCACCATGAGAATGAAGGCCAAGGGGCATGCGGGCACGGGATGGAAGGAATTCCTGCGGGGGCTGCGGATGTGTAACTGCTGTGTGCCAACCCTGCATCCGCCGCGGATCGTGGGCTCCTCCTCCCCGACCAGAACACCACCTCCTCACAGAATCGAAGAAACTTAAAATATGTTTCCATAGGAGCTCCCGTCCTAGAACTCTGCATGGTCCTACGTGGTAAGATGGAAGGCCCCACCGAGAAAAGAACCACAGCAGCCCTATTTTGCAGGCAGCCATCTCTGGCTCAGTCAGAGCATACAGGTGCACAACCGCCCACTTTCCCAGCACTCCTTCCACAGGGGGAGGAAAAAGAGTCACATCATAGGAAGGGAGAGGAGGTGGGGTCCGACTGCTGCCGAGGCTCCTCCCACTGCGTAACGTGAATCAGCGCGGAGGACAGGTGTGAAGCTGGTACATGGTGAGGGTTCATGGAGCTTTGTGTAAGGACTATGGCAGGTGCTTAATAAAGGATGGCTGTGAAGCTGGGCGTGGTGGCACACGCCTGTAATCCCAGCACTCAGGGAGGCAAAGGCAGGCAGATCTCGGTGAGTTCGAAGCCAGCCTGGTCTATAAAGTGAGTCCAGGACAGTCAAGGCCACACAGAGAAAAATCAAAATATAAATAAAAATAATAATAAATGGATGCATAGGTGGGTAGAGAGGATGTGGGTGGATGGATAGACATGTGGACAGACGAATGGATGGGTGGAATGCACTGATGGATAGGTAGATGGATGGTGGAAGAATGAGGGGTGGAGTGAAAAATGGCAGAATAAGGGGCTGGAGAAATAGCACATTGGTTAAGAGAATTTCTACTCTGATGCCTGGAGTTCCCAACATCCACACTGGTTGGCCCACAACCACTTGTAATCTAATGCCCTCTTCTGTCCAACTTGTACGCCTACCCATGCATGATGCTCATATGTATGCACGTGCACACACACACACACACACACAATCTTAAAAAAGAAAATGGCTGAGTGAGAGAGGGATAATCAGGAGGACCTTTAAGTGAGCAGATTCCTGGCTGCTGGACAGATTGTATGGGTGAGGGGAGGAAAGGCTGTGTGTGGGAATGGGAGCCAGCTGAGTGTAAGGATAAATCAGCGAGCCACTGGGGAATGGGGAATGGACGCAGAAATGAACTCCAAGTGAGTAATCTAGGGCCCGAGTAAATGACTAACCCAGAACTATAAACCCAGCTACCAGGAGAAAGCAAGAGTGAGTAATCAGCCTGAATCCTGTGCGAGAAGCTTTGAGTCTGGCAGGAAGTGCCGCCTCCCAGCTTCCTGGAGAGTCGGCGTCTTCAGAATGAAGCCTGGAGGTGGGAATGTTCCACCTCTGCACCCCTGGCAACATTCCTGAGCCCCATGGCCCTGTGGCTGGAGTATCGGTCGCGCCGGCTAGGTCGCAGTGGTGACTCAGACCCATGGGCTCCTGCACCTGGCAGCCTGCCAACACCTCCCAGAGCTGCCTGAGACCTGAACAGCCCTCTTCCTGCTGAACTCCTTCTGTGTCCCTCACATCGAGGTCCCAGGGAACACATGGTGGGCTCAGAATCTGCTCCACACCTCTGTGCCCCCCCCCACATCACCCCAGGACAGAGCTGTTCCACCCAATGCAGTCCAGTGGTGCCTCATCCTGGGGGTGACCAAGGCTGTGGGACTTCTGGCAAATGCCTTAACCTCTCTGAGTCAGAGCATCCTTTAAATTAAAACGTTGCCTGTCTTGAGAGTTAGTGTAAGTACTCAGAGAAGCCCTCAGCAAGCACTTCAACTCGTTTCTAGGGGTCTGTTCTGTTTTGTTTTGTTTTTTAATGAAGATTTACAGGCCACTTGTAAAGCGCCAGCCAAGCTCTGCACTCAGAACCCCGCATGTCCCTCTGTGCAGATATTGAAGTCCTAACCCCCAGGAGCTTAGAATGTGGCCATATGTGGACACGGTGTGTTGACAGAGGAACTCAAACAAAGACGAGTCATCAGAGCCGGCTCCCGTTCAGCATAAGCAGGATCCTTGCAGATGGAGTAACTCTGGGGGAGACAGCATGCACACATCCAGGGAGACTGTGAAGACAGTTTTGAGGATGTTGCCTCGAGCCAAGGAACCAAGAGGCAGCCACCAGATGTTGGGGAGCCCCGGAGAGACTCTGACATACAGCCTTTGTTATGCCCAGATCTTAAGGTCCCCAAAGACCACCAGGAGCCGGTCTCTCCATCATCACCAACACAGTGGATCAGAGAGGAGAGCCCAAAGCAGCTGCATGGCAGGGTTTTTATTTGGGGTTTGAGCAAGAACCCGGAATTCCCAGCTTAGCAGTTACACAAGTGGATGACATTCAGCAAGGGCAAGCTTGTTACAGAGTGATTGGCTAGCTAATCGAGGCTAACATTGAGTGAGCTATCTATAGACCTCAGGAATGTTAGGTCGGTGGGCTGTCCAGCACAGATGTCCCACCCTGAGGTAAGATACCTTCCCATTCTCATAGTTACCTCCAGGCTCTTCCTTGGGTAGGCAATTTTCTGGTTTTCTTATTCCTGGAATTGGTGACCTATGGTCTAGTTCCTGGGACTGATGACTTTAGGGGGGAGGAGGTCAGGCCTGGTCCTTTCACCTTCAGTGGGCTCAGCCTGCCACGCCCTCACCACACAACTGGCAGCTTCCTCGACTCAGAGATACTGCCTGCTGCTGCTCAAGGCCCCTGGGCGTGCCCCTGGCCCCTGTGCTATGGCTCCCTCGAGGGCACTGTGCTGAGTCCGAAGATGAGGATATGAGGCTTGAAGCAATGGTATGAGGAGACTGGAGGGGAAGGGCTGGGAGCGGGAGTCCTGGCTGATACCCAGAGTTCAGAGTGGAAAACTAGGACCTGACTGCAGGTGTGACGAGGAGCATGGAACAGTGTAAGAGACCTAGAGACTGACAGAAGAATCTGGGCAAGCACCCCACCAGTCCAGGGAGTCCTCTCGCCCACCTTTGCAGGTGCAGAAGGGCCTGGCAGCTCCTGCTTTCCCCCAGGGTCCATCCCACAGACGTCCAGACAGGTCGGGGCAGTGATCTGGGGCTAGGCTGCATTGCCAGGGCTGCAGGCAAGCTGGGCAGTACCAGAGTGCTGAGCGGCAGCTGGGGATACAGCACTGCAAGGGCTCTATCAATTTCCATTTGAGAAAAATAGTCAGGCCCCTAGAAACGAGGGCCACTGTGCCTCGTGTGTCAGGGGCAGCTGAAGGGCCTGCTGTGGGGTTTTCCGAGTTCTTCACACTAACAGGACAGGCAACGTTTTCATTTAGATGAAGATGCTCTGTCTCAGAGAGGTTAAGGCATTGGCCAGGAGTCCCACCGCTTAGTAACCGAGCTTGGGGTCACCTCCAGGATGAGACACCACTCAGGGTTTGTGTAGAAGACCCAGGCAAGGCCAGGGGTCAGCTCCAGCCGTGCCGAGTAGGACCACTCCCAAAGGAAGCCCAGGCCCATCAGACAGACTGAAGTTCCAAAGGAACCTTGTGTGTGAGCACGCGCATGTGTAGGCATGTGAGAACATGAGGATGTGTTTGTGAGTCCATGTATGTGCCTGTGTAGTGGGGGATATGTAAAGGCTACAGAAACATGGCCTTCTCCGGCCCCCTTTGTGTCACCCTCCATGGGGAGACGTGGCAACTTCGGCAAGCTGCACTGCATGGCTCTACCACACACACTACAGCATGTCTTGCACCTCCTGGAACACCGCAGAGGGGCATGTTTGTGGGTGAGGCACAGGTGTGATCATTGCATCCCACCGGTCGGAAGGAAGCCCCACCCCGGGACATCAGCTGGGATCACACCCTGAAGGGCAGCTGCACTGCATGAAGAGCGCCTGATAACTCCTGCCAGGACCACCGGGAGCCACAGGTAGTTTTGAGGACATCTCGGGTGTTTTGATGGGAGCTGTGAGTGACAGGACCAAAGGAGCAGTAGCAAATGGCCAGAAATTAGCAAGTCAGGCTCTGTCCTCTCCAAGGGACATGTCCAGTGGGATGTTGGGGGAGGGACAAAGTGATATCAGCTGGTACCTAGGAAGGCCTCCCCTCCCTTAGCCCATCTTCCTATTGCCTTGGAGTAACCAGAAGGGCTGCAGAAGACTTTGAGAATTCAAGACCCAGGACTTTAAATTATAGCCAGGCACAGTGGCGCATGCCTCTAATCGATGCCTTTAATCTGCAGGCAGAGGCAGGCGGGTCTCTGTGAATTTGAGGCCTGCCTGGACTACAGATTCCAGGACAGCCTGGGCTACACCTGTCCCCAGCTCCCCACCCAGGCAGGAAGAACACTGTGGGTCAGCATCTGGCTCAGGGGTCACTCAAGCTGGGTTTGACTCCCTTGTCCCTCCAACATGACTTGGTGACGTTACTCAACGGCTACATCCCAGTTTCCCTCTCTGGAACTCAGGGGTAACGGAGATAACCTAGACTGACGGTTGTAGGAGAGCGTGGCTCATGCAGTTAACACTCATACGTGCCCCTGCGGAAAGGGGGCCGCAGCAGACACTGTAGTCATTCACACTGCAGTCTAATGGAGGATCCAGCTTGCTGTGTGACACCCAGAGCTCAGAGTGCTCGTCTTTGCCATGCCAAGGCCTGAGGGTGGGCCAGTCCAGAGAGTCACTGTGAATGAACGGGCATCAGAAGCTGCGTCAGGGCACACACAGTGGTTCCCCCAGTTCTTTAATAGGTACAAAGCAGCTCCTGTGAATTGAGCTAGCCAGCACCCCCTATAAGCTGCTTGGGCCTGGCTCCTCCCTGAAGGGTTCCAGGTCATCTGTGATGATGGAGAATGGATGGTTTGACAAGAGGCTTGGCAGGTATGACTATTGGAGGTTCCAGGAAGGCTCTTCGGGCACCAGTGTTCTCTTCCTGTCATCCACTCGGGCCAGATGACACCTAGATAAACAAGCCAGGAGTAAGTGGTTGTTGGGCTGGGAATAAAGGATAAAATCGGCAGAGAAGTGGTAGGTTGGCAGGGGACAGGGTCCCCTCAATTGGGATGTGACACCATGGTACAGTGCTTGCCTAGTAGGCTTGAGCCTCTGGGTTCAAATCCTGGCACTACTAAGACACCAATAAAGTTAAAGACGGAGCCAGGGGCAGTGGTGCACACCTGTAATCCCAGCACTCAGGGAGGCAGAGGTAGGCAGATCTCTGTGAGTTCAAGGCCAGCCTGGTCTACAAGGCCAGTCCAGGGCAGCCAAGGCTACACATAGAAACCCTGTCTCAAAAAGGTAAATAAAATAAATAAAAGTAAATAGTAAATAAATAAATTAATTAGTAAAAGTAAATAAATAAATAAATAAATAAATAAATAAATAAATAAATAAGATAACAAAAGAAAAGTTAAAGACAGCCAAAGCCAAGAGTCAAACCAAGCAGACAGTGGGGCCGCGTGTGATTTCGACAGCCATGAAGCCCGGCCCTGTGCACAAACTCAAGCACTTGCTTATGTGTGAGTTTTGCCAGGGAAAGGGCCTCACTTGGCAAGGCTGTTTCACCCAGAAGGGTTAAACAAGGACCCCGAGGCCAGGAGAGAGCTCAGTGAGGGGCTCTGCTTCTCAGTCCCCCCTCTTCCTTGCAGAGAGCATGGCACCTGACCACGCTTCCCAGTAAGGCTGCAGTGAGGGCAGAGAGAAGTGATGTGGGCACCCTGAAGGAGACAGACTCATCAGGGCCTGCTGCCATGGCTGGGTGTGAAGGAGCCTGCAGGCTGAGGCCTGAGGTGGTGGCCAGAGCAGCTGATCCATGGTGGGGAGGGAGAGAGGGAGGAAGAGGAAGGGTTGAGGCTACTGGGCTTTGCTTTGTGGGTGGGAAAGGAGAACCCCACCCATCCAGGACATGGAGAGCTGAGGTGGACAGATGACAGAGCTCAAAGGAAGATTAGACTGACGGTGTGTTTTTGGATGCCACTGCCTGGAGATGGCATTTAGTTCAATGGGAATGGGTGCCAAGGCTGTGTTCCTCTGGGTGAACTCTTTAGCCACCCTGAACCCCAAGTTCCCACCTGTACATGAGGGTGAGAAAGTGTTTGTAAAACTTACTGTAGACCCTGCCTCCTCTCCAGCTGTATACTGTAGGCCCTGTGCCTCCTTATTCAACTGTAAATAAACATGCTCCAAGAACCCAGATCACCCAGTCCTAGCTTGTCTACGTCTCTGTGTATCCGCTCTTTCTTCATACTCTCACTGCCCCAGTCAGATCAAGTCCCTAAAGGCAAAAAGAATGACATCTTCACCAAGACCAGGGCACAGGGTGTCCACACAGCACATCTTCTCCAACGACCAGCTGCTGGGGCCTCGTGCAGGCCCAGGGCCCTCTTGCAGCCTCCCTGACAAAGGCCTTACCTGGTATGGCAGGCTCAACAGTGGATCCTGTCCTCCTGGTCATGGACTGTCCCCTCACAGCCTGACTCTGCTGGTCTTTTGCTCCAGGGCTCCCAGTTGAAGCATAAATCTGAATCATTTTCCTCTGAATCTGCGGAGACCCGAGACAAAGCTCCTGGGGTGGGCTCAGCCTGTAGCGCTCCCCCACTCCAAAGCAGTTACCTGCTAGTCCTGGGGTCCCTGTGGTCCTTTATGAGGCCAGAGGCTGGTGTGGGGGGGCCATCCCTAAGATGTCATGGCCTTCAGACAGGAGGAAGACTGTCTCAGAGAGAGAGGCCAGATCCTCCTACTGCAAACAGAAGGACCCAGGTGCTTGGATGCCCCACTGCTGCAGTCCGAATGGGAAATAACCTGCACAGGATCATGGGAGCTCTCGGGCCCCCAGCTAGTGGTGCTGCTTTGGAAGGCTGTAGAAATGGCAGGGGGTGGAGCCTCTAGAGGGTGTGGGGAGCTGGGGACCACCTGGAGGTTTTACTGCTCTGCTCCTCTTACTTTTTCTCGGCTTCCTAAGGAGGTGGTGTGAGCGCACCCCAAGCTCTGCCACACCCTTCCCACGAGCCACAATGAAACCTTCCTTCCCCAAGTGGCTTGTCAGGTTTTTTTGTTTTGTTTTGTTTTGTCGTACTCATGAGACTGATAACTAATGCACCTGCTGTACTGGGCATCGTCCAGGAGAGACACTGGAGAGACACCGAGTCACTGACCTTTCCACCATTCACCTCCTTGGCCAGTCCTGACCAAGTATCTGTGATCTCTCCTGCTTTGTGGTGAACACGTGTGTGAACGCAAGAATTCCTGAAAGCACACACATGTGTGTCCAGAGAGGGATGGATGACTCAACCGCCACACCCACTTCCCAGGAGACCTGCTCCAGCCACTCAGTGGCACACCCGAAGCTGATAACGAAGTCTTATCTTTATCTCTCAGCTTGCATGATGACAGAAAACTACAGGCCTGGGCTTGTAGTCCAGCTGCAGCCCACCAAACCACCTTGTGCCAGCACAAGAGCAGAACGCACAGGGAAACAAAGAGTTAGAAGAAGTCATGCCAGGGTGCTGCCACCTCCGAGTGGCCGACTTTCCTGAAGATCAAAGGGCTTGTTTCACAGGTGGAGGTAAGCTGTCCTTTCCAGGGAAGCCACCCAAAGCCACTCCTATACTCCCTGCCACAGTGACAAAACCGCCACTGACTCAGTCAGCACACACTGAGCCTGCAAGCACCTACTATGTGTCACGTGCACAGGTACTTGGTTTCCTGCACCAAGAGCTCTAGACCTAGTAAGATGCCTTTCAGGCATCTCTTCAGCCTGAAAGATTTGTATGTGTGGTGGGGAGGAGGAGTGGGGGATATGATTACCTTCACTTGTGGTGAGGAAACTGAGGGTTGGGCAGCCCATACATGTAGCATTTGAAGTTTGCACTGATAACTCTTCATAGGCCGTGACCTTGGGCAGGTTGCTTCTCCTTTCCAAGCCTTAGTTTCCCCAACTGGCCAATAAGGATTCTTTCACAGGGTTATTCTCAGGATTGGAGGGAGGTGGTGTTAGGCACCGGGTGGTGACGGGTGATGACGTCAGAGGTCGCTAGGCAACCTAGCCTAACAGATGGTATGCATCACACATTTAGTATAACTTCTAAGTATTCAAACGAGGTCAACTTTACTATAAACTATCAAGGAATAAGACTGATACCAGACTCTAGAGAAACAGGCGTTTTGAGAGAGGATGTCATGAACCCCAGATCCCTTTCAAAGTTGCTACACAGCTGTAGATGACCTGATCCTCTCGTCTTTGCCTCCTGAATGCTACCACGTGCTACCATGACAGCACTACCATGCAGTGCTGGAGACCAAACCCATGGCTTCCTACTCTGCAGGCATATTCTACCAACCTACACCCCCAGTCAGAGATCCATTTGACTCCCCTAACTACCAGGCCTAATGCCTGACTGGGCCCCAACCAACCCTGAAAGTGTGGTGAATAAGCTTAAAACATGTTTTTTTTTTGTTTTGTTTTTGTTTTCAGAACCCTGAGGCCCTCCGGGGCTCTCACCAGCAAATCACAGTAATGAGACCACTAGCAACCCGCACAAGACAGATCATGGGACAGGTTGTGCAGGGCGCTGCTCATATTGCCTCAGCAACTTGTGACCAGAGCTGGCAGTAAGCTGGGCACATTCTTGCCCAGTCGGCCTAAGGTCACAGCACCAAGAAGCAGAGAAAGAAAAGCCTCTGGGTTAAAGGGGATATTCATGGGGACAGGGAATCTCTGGACATATCCCACCCCACCAGCCTCCTGGCCTCTTTCATGGCCAGTTATGTCTGGGCCTTTAGCTTAGTGGTTCTCAACCTTCCTAATGCTGTGACCCCACCATAAAATTACTTACACCATAGCTGTAATTTCACTACTGTTATGAATCATAATATAAATATGTCATATGTGACCCATGTAAAAGCTTAGGGTTCAACCCTTTGGAGGGGTTGTGACCCACAGATTGAGAGCCATTGCTTTAGCTACACTTGCCTAGTGTAGTTTTGTACCATTGCATGCAAGTGTACAAAGTGAGCCTGTGTCCCAGAGAAGGCCAGCTCTTCTCCGAGTTTGGTCTGGCCAAAAAACAAATAAACAAAAAACCAGAATAGTATGTGAGCAGCCCCCAATACAGGAAAGGCTGCTATGTCCTGCTGTGCAAGCGTCTCAGTGAAGCTGAGAGCCAGCGCAGGCTCTGCTCAGTGCCTTTTGCACAGACGGGGGCACCTTTTCCAATTCAGCAGTCCAGCCTAGGCACTAGCAGTGGCACTGAGGGGCTGCACCTGAAATGCTGTGCAATCCCCCTCCCCTGCCTCTCCCCTGTAGTTGTTTATCCTGTTTAGGGCCCTGCCCAGCTATAAAATAAAGAGTTCAGCCTGACCCAGCTCACCTTGACCAAGTAAGAAGTGTAACCAGATGATCATCAAGAACAGCAGCAAACTCACGGGCAGGCAGAGCCAGAAAACCAGGAAAGAGAGCGTGAGGTCATTCACCAGTGGCACCAGTGGGTACTTCATTTTGCACCGGTGGCCAGGCAGGGCCACCTGGATTGCTGACTGCCCCTGAGGACCTAGCAGCAGGCAGGAACCTTAGAGCCAGCTCTGCTTTCAGCCCAATTGTGACTTATGTGAGTATGATGTAACAAGAAGTCACAGCATCTCGGGCAGAGAGCCTGCAGGGAAGGAAACTGAGGGGGACTGGCTGGGAGACACTGTGGCTTGGAGAGGCCCAGGCTCCTGAGAAAGATGGCCAGGGCTGGACTGGCCCAGCAGCCACTGGGCTGCTGGCCTTCTTATGAAAGGGAACTGTGAGTCTTTGTGAGCCTCTGACCTTCTTATGAAAGCGAACTGAGTAATCCTAAAGTCAGATAAACAGACAGGACAAACAGCATGTAAAGTGCTTGCATACTCGTGGTTACAGGGTGGCCAGGAACCAGCTAGGTCCCTGGGTCCTTTCTCCCAGTAGCACATACACACATATACTGCCAAGTTCGTGGGACAAAGGACTGTAGGAAATGGAGGGAGCTTAGCGCTGAAAGGAAGAGGCTGGGTGGCTCCAGCAGCAGCTGCTGCACAGCAGAGACAGGTCTAGCACCGCCACACTGCCCACCTTGCCAACAGTCCAAAATCTGGCTGCTGTGTATGTGGGCGGCGTGGAGTCTCCCAGGTTCAAAATAGGAGATTCAGGGGGTGGGGTGTAAAACACTTGCTCCACAAGTATGAAGCCCAGAGTTGGGATCTCTGGAATCCACATCAAGTCAGTTGGACTTGCTGGCCTGCCTGTAATCCCAGCAGAGACTGGGAACCCTAGAGCCACGCTGGCTAACCAGAATATCTGAAATAGCAAGTTCCATTCAGCAAGAGCGCCTGTCTCAAGATATAAGGTACAGACTGATGAGGAAAATACCTTGGGAGCATACTCCCTCCATGTACACACATATGGAATCAGACGTCGTTAGAATATTGTAGGCTAAATCTGTCAGGTCACTCACTGTGCAGCCACTTAAAACAGTAATTTAGTCATTTAGAAGTTTCCCCACCTACCCTTATTGGGAATTTTAGTGAGGGGCTTCTAAAAGCTTGCCCCCTTATCTCAGTGGGCAAGACAACTCAAATGCCATCCTCCTCTCACCTGGCCTGTTAGTCGGCTATCCAAGTATTTACTAAAGCTTGTGGCAGTAATTAGGCACGGCAGGGGGGTGGGGGGGTGGGGGGGTGGGGGGTGAGAAGTCTGTAATAGACTGGCTGGCGCACAATCTTCAAAAGATGGATGAGGCCTGGAGATAACATTAAACATGCCAGTTCCTAGGCTCATCCTCATTCACCAAGACTGAACTACTAAAAGTGAGTCAGGACTGAGGGGAGGCAGGCTGGACTGCCTGAGAACATAGGATCTCAAAAGCTGCAAGTCACAGGTTGAAGTCAGTCACTGAGTGGGAAGCTGATGCATCAAGTTGGGTGTTAAGATGGTGTCATGGGGGGATACACCAATCTACAGGGAAGGGGAACCAGGCCAGGCTGAGTAAGGGGAGAAGAGCCGACACTTGACTTCGTGGCTTATCGGGAGTTTCAGCCTTACTAAGGGATGGACCCATAGAAGAGGTCTGGGCACAGTATTCAAAAAATCCATCAGAAAGCAGCACACAGGCAGGGAGTGCAGAATGCAGGCCCAGAGGCCAGAAAAGGAGCAGCTGGGCTGGGTTTTCTAGGTGCTGGGTCAGGTGTTGGGTCAGAGAGCTGAGCTACAGAGGCAGAAAATTTTGAGCACATATTTTTGGCTATGAAACCTTCCCAGACACCAAGATACGGCCAGTGAAGCCAGCTTTTTTGGCCAATGGTCCCAGCTGGAGGCCATGTGGCTGGCAAGCAGAGCTGGTGTTAAAAAAAAAAAAAAAAAAAGTACAAGGTGACTGTGGGTCCCAGGCCGTTTGGATGCAGGAGAGCAGCTTGCGGGGTTGGTACACATTGGAGGGGTGGCTCTGGGTGGCGGCAAGCATTCCAACAGCTTTCGCTTACGCTCCCAAGCCTCACCAGGCCATCATCACCTACGCCCCAGGCTCACAGGCCTAACACGTTCCCTGTAATATTTTCTGCAGCCAACCTGTGCAAAGGGGCAGTAAGGTCATGGGGTGACATCTGTGCCTTCCCTCGTTGGAAATGCCCTGCTGTGCCAGTTAATTTTCTCTATAAGCAGAAAACCCCAACTCCCAGTATTTGTAACTTGGTGCTATATGCTCCTGCAAGCATTAGAGAGCATGTACTTCTCTCTTAAAATTCACCTACTTCTGAGTATTTCAGTAAAACAACAGAGTGAAAATCTATTTTACTTAAAATGGAGCAGACCCCCCTGGAGAGGGCTTGAGTGCAGGAGCCAGCCCTGTGGCCTGTCACCAAACAGGAGCCAGGCCCAGGGCCTGTCACCAAAAGCACACACAAGTTATTAGATAAGAAGCTCCTTAAAATTTAATTGACTGCATGTGTTACATTCAATATCCCCGTGGGTTTCCTGTGGACAAAGGACAGGCATAAATACAAACAGCTCCGCACCTTCTGGCCAGACTGACGCAGATCCAACACAGGCAGCAAGGGACACAGGCACACCTTCATATTTACATCTCCTTTACTTTACAAGTCAGTGACAGAAATATTTACAGAAAATACAATAGGAAAAAGATCCCATCTTGGCAATATACTGAAATTCATACAAATTGTAAATACGGTTTCGAGCAAATAATGATACTTAGTTTTTTAGCCACAACTGCCAAGCCCTTCAGAGGAGGAAGATGCCTTGGTCACTGTGGAGACAAGGAACTTGATTTGCTTCAACAAATAGGTATTGGGCGCCTACTGTATGCAAGGCACTGTGGAATCCCAAATTACACCTTTTCCCTCCCCATTAAAAACCATGTTTGAAGAACAAGGGTGGCTATTCTGAGAAAACCCTATGCAGTGCATGGCTCTACCTGCAGTGAGACCAGAGAGTCCGCTGTCCAGGTGGCTCCCTCAGGAAGAGGGGCTGTCGGGAAGTGCTGGAAACAGACCAGTGGATGCCAATGGTCACTGTCAACATAGAAGTTTTGGCCTGAACAGGCTTTAAATCCTAAGGGCCAACTGCTGCCAGGAGAGTGGCAAATAACAGCTGTCACCACCGATCCAGCTCTGCCCAAGGAATAAACACCCTGGAAAACTCATCACTGGAGAGCTCAGCTCATAGACAGGGGAGCTGTTCTTCCAGGTTGTCCTACTACCTCCCTGTTGGCCAGCCAGAGTGTAGGCATTTTTACATGGGAGTCCAGAGATGGAGCTACCCTAAAATGGAGGAACTGGAGAGGGGACACTCACGTACACATGTGCATTGCACATGTATAGCTGGGTTGGGCCACCCTATCAATGTAGCTTTTCTTTTCAAGAGGAGAAAGGTCTTCAGAGGGAACTAGACAGAAGGTGACTATGAGGACTGAAGAGGTTAAGAGCCCTGTTTCCTATGCTCCCAGCCAAAGCAGACCACCCCTCCCTAGCTTCAGAAGTGAACGGAAGGGGCCACCCTTCTGTTGGGAAATGTTTTCCTCTTTGAGAGTGCCTGGGCATCCAAGTACAGTGACTGAACAGTTTAAGTCACAGTCCAGACTAGTCCCAGTTTCCCCCCAAAGTTTCTGAGCCTGTGCTGGCAAATTTATCAAGTGAACTACAAAGATTATTGTTAGATACTAAGTATATTCCTCTGACATGATTCTGTTCAAAGTGATCTTAGCGCAGGCAGGAGGGTGAACTCAGTGAGCAAGGTTCCAAACCACTCTGAAAAGGCCCAAGGTTCTTCTTACCCACTCCTTTGTTGGGTAGATGGTGTGTGGAGCAGAGGGAACCAGTGAGGGGGCGCATTCCAAACTGTTGGCTGTGCACACCAAGATTTCTCTCCCTCAGGGGTACGCAGCCCTCATTCCCTGGGGTACCACCACATGCCCCAGATTTCAAACTACATCTGCCATGGTTGTTCTCTTACCAAAACCATCAGAATTACAGAGTTAATCAGAAATTAAAGTCAACATAAGGGGAAAGGCCAGTAAGCCCACTCCAACACACATAACCCATGATATAATTTAAACAATACCCAAACAAGAGTTTTTCGGAATAATCACACCGAGGAAGTGCATCCTTATCGGCTATTTGTAGCCGCTGGAATGTTATAAGTTGTATGTGTAAGGACTCTTTGTTCACCTCGGAGAGAACAAGAAACCATTTTCCCCATGACGTCAATCTCGAAGTATCTTAAAAGTTGTTCAATTTCACCTATTGTGGCTTAATTACTAGAATATTTTTAGGGTAAAACTCACTAATTTTTACCTTTTCCCCACCTTATGCTATCACCTGGAAACATTAGTTTATTGCCAGTATCAAAAAGAAATCAAAGATGAAACACTACATGCTTTGAATGGAAATTGGACTCATGGAGGGTGGACATTAAGGACAAGGAAGACAAGGCAGGTGCCTGTACCTGAGCTGAGAATAAAAAAGGGTGATGGTGGCAAACTTCAGACCAAAGGCTACTAAAGCCACCGTTCCTGCTCAGAGATGGCAGAACACAAACTTCTAGAATGGAGGCACCTGCACGGGGGAACAGGACCAACTCTGCACCAAACATCCTAGGAAAAGAACAAAACCTCAAACCAAACAGGAGTGCTGATCTATAGACTTTAATGACAACAGAGGGCCAGTGGGAACAACCCTGTTCAACTCTGTTCAACTCCTTGGACTATAAATGTCACTTGTTTTCTAAGACAAATAATCTTACTGAAGGAAAAAGAACATAAAAATAGGTATATACTGAGCACTGTAACAGAAGTCCTTCTCAAACAATTTGGTTCTAGCCACCTCCTAAGCTTTGTCCCTGGCAGATATAGAGCAGAGAGGTGACAGAAATATTCCAGGGCCTTAGCAGGGACCTGTGCCTTCAGAAGGCTAGGTCCAGAAACATAACAGCAGCAGCCACCTAAGGACGAGCCACCAACTTCTGTGGACTGTAGCCCAGGTGCCCTCTAAAAGAGAGCTGAGTGAATGGCAGTGGGACACTACTTCTTGAACCACAAATTAGAACCTCAACTACTGCAGCTTGCTGCTTGGTCCCGAAATAAATGATGAAGCCAAATAATTTTCAGACCCTGCTGTGAACTCACATTTCTTGGTATGTAATCGAGGAACCACGTCTAACCATCATCATGCCATTAAACTGAACAGCAATAGAGAAGGGAGGCACTGCTGCTCTCACACCTTTTAAACCCCACAAACATGACTAGTATAGATCAGAGAATACAGCTGTGCCTCCATTTCCCATCTGCCTTATAAGAAGCTGAGGCCATGTGACAGATCTCCACGGCAATGAGAGGGACAACTTGCTTAAATATGGAGAGCAGATAGGACATATTTTAATGTCAGACATATCTGATCAAAACCCATTTGTTTCCACCTCTGTCAGTGTGACAGGGGTGACAAGTGGATGGATACATGACAATGCTGCAGCCTTTTCTTTTCCCCGGTGTCAACTTGAGCCTAAAAAGTTCTGGAAGATTCTCAGATTTTAATTTTGAATACACCCTCCTAAAAAGCGAGGTATAAAACTATCTTCAGCTTCTAACTTGCAAACTTGTTGACACTACCAATGCATGTGTTTAACTGATGCATAAAAGCCTTTCTCTTCACAAGGCTTGTATTTTACTAAAATTGTCACTTTTAAAAGAAAGTTTATGGCTAAAATGCTTGTTGTCATTTTCAGCAGGAGTGTGACTGTGCATGGTCCATTCACTGGAAGGCTGGGGGTCCTTAAGCCAGTGGCTTCACACCATGTTTCTTCTGGTGATTCAAAAGTGAGCTCTTGAGAGTGATTCGCTTTTATTTTTACAGGATGATCTTGCTTTGATGTTAGAGCCCATTCCAGAATTCACTGATCTGTGTTAGAGCTCACTCCAGAGTTCACTGATCCGGACAAACTGTGCTCTAAGAACTGCAGTTCTTGAGTCCAACTTCCTGGAAAAGGGCAGTATAAAACTCTGGTTCCAACTGCTTATTCCGGTATTTGTTGACAATGTCAGTGATTTTCTGTTTCCGACGGACATGTGGTGGACTGTAGGAATCACTCTCCAGTCGCTTTCTTCTACAAATGTTTATTACAGTCTGCCTCACCAGAAAGCCTTGAAAACAGGTGAGAATAACTGTTAGCTGTCAGGTTAGCTGTGTTCAGGAGACTCATTTTCTGAGTACTCCAACTCTTTCACTGCAATCCTGCATTTTCTCACCTCAGAAATAAACATGGCACCAAGATAAAACAGCTGAGAGACATCAGCACGGGACGAGAGTCAAAGCTTTATCTTCCAGAGCCCATGTCCTCTGCACCAGGACAACTGTTTTCATTTTTCTAATCCTGGCAGTTAGCAAAGGCCCATTTGTATCATTCAAGTTTAAACATGAAAATATACCCCAGCCCTTCTTATAAGGCAACAGCATTTTCTACATGCAGGGACTATTAAGGAATAAGACTATTTCCTTAATTTTACTTATTTGTGGTTTATGAAAGTGTTAAAGGCAGTGATGTAGCCACTGACATCCTACGCTCCAATAACCTCCCAACCCCACCCATACCTGGAGCCCTACTTAAATTCAGTGGGGTGGACATACACACACTCTCGACATAAAAAGAACGTTGTCAGGGTTTCAGTAGGACAAAGAATGAGACAAGGTACTATGGGGTGAAAAGGACTAAAATTCCTTAAATACATGTATGAGACTATCAAAGAATAAAAATAAAATTGAAAGATGAGGGAGAAAAGAATCAAGCAGGAACCCAGCCCTTCAGTACACATAAAGCCCTTACCAAGTGCTCGTCGGCTGACTATCATCCCATCAACCAAAGGGATGACCATGTTAAATTTTCCAGTAGCTCCTTGAATTTTTATCCGGAACAATCCAGTGTTTAAAGGGTGGATGAAGATTACTGGGACTTCTTTTTCAAGAGTTGTCGATCTTAGAAAAGATAAGTCTTTTTACTTCAGACAAACTAGAGTCTTTCCTATGTGGTATAAGAATACATACCAGAGCCTGGGGACCTGTTGTTAGTAAAGTTTAAGCAGAGTCCACTCACAATCCTTTTCCTGGGAAGCCATGCTGCTGTGGCTTGAAACCATTGGCCATAAGCATTAATTCCTGGGGTTAGGCTTTTTAAATATCAAAGAGAGTCTGAAAAATATTCTTAAAAGACCACTCACTTCTAATGATGTGGAGTAGAAAGGCCAGGAAAATGTATCATAGATGGGTAAACATCTGGCAGCCAACTACAAGACTTTTGCTCAGTCCCTTGTTGCAGGTGCAGAAGTGTGGCTATTAAACCATCAAGGCAGAGCCCAGAGTACAAGCAGGAACAGCAAAAGCCCAATGTGGGAATTCTAGATATAATTTTCCCCCCACAAGACAGGGGTTGAGATAAATCTGGAAAACAGTATGCTAAAAGAATTGAGTCAGGTGTAAGATGACAAATTCTTCATAGTAACATTTATTTAAACAATATAAAATAAAGTCAGAGAGTAAAAGGTGCTTAAAGACAGAAGTGGAAAGGTTTTTATTGGAAGCATACAAAAATTCAGTTATGCAGAGTAAGTCCTAGAGGTCAACTGTCTACTGTACCGGGTAAAGCTATACCATATTGTATAATTAAAAACCTAAGAGGGCAGATCAAATAGTAATAATAATAATGATGATAATAAGATAGATATTATGGGTGGCAGGAGGCTTTTGGAGGTGGTAGGTATATCTATGACATATATTGTGATGATTTCATGTGTACATACCTCCAAAATTAGCAAATTTAATATACCAAAAATGTATAACTTTCTGTATAGTAATCACACTTCAATAAAGTAGATTTTTACTTTTATTTTTTTCTGATGGTCTCCCTATGTAGCTCATGCTGTTTTTCCCTTGCCAGAGTTCCTGGGAATATTGGAACAGCTAACAAGTGTAGTCTATCAAATACTCAAACATGGAAATAAGGGCCACAACTATGCCATCTTGCTAACCCTTGGATTCTTTATTAAAAATTTTTAATTTGCTTATTTTTATTTGTATGAGTATTTTATTTCACCTGCATGTATTATATGTACCTGTGTGCCTGGTGCCTTTGAGGTCAGGGGAGGGAGTTGGATCCCCTGGAGATGAAGTTACAGGTGTTTGTGAGCCACCATTTGAAGGCTGGGCACAAAACCTGGATCCTCTCCAAAAGTAAGTATTTGTATCCACTGAGCCATCTATTCCAGTTCCTGATTCTTTACTTACGTCTTCAGCCACTGTTTCATTCTAATGCTTTTATTAAGCTATAACCAACAGATAAAAACAGACATGCTGATAAACTCATGCAAGTAAGAGAACCTACCTCAGAGACGTGCTACTATTTGCAGTAGTCTCCACACCAGTGCTGATCTCTGTCATCAGATCTGAGAGGGGAAAATTTTCTGGAAGAAAAGAACAATTCAGTTATCACCACCCAATTTCTCCAAATTCAGGCAACTTCACAGTCTATGCTATACCACAGTACAGATCCTAATGATTCCCCACATAAAGGCAATTGTCTTTTACAATATGCTTTGGCCAAGTTCACCTAAAGCAAAGAGCTTTTAGAGAATATGATCTGTGGCTGTGAGGGCTTGGTCAAAAGCAGCTGACATGTTCTTATAAACTCTGAGCTGGACAGGGTTCTAGGCTAAGCATGAATTTCTGAGGTTCTTATGCTGCTGATGTAGAAATCCTTAGAAACTTATCCATTTTTTTTTTTTTTTTTCCCGAGACAGGGTTTCTCTTGGTAGCCTTTGCTGTCCTGAACTGGCTTTGTAAACCAGCCTGCCTCCGCCTCCCTGAGTGCTGGGATTACAAGCATGCACTACCACACCCAGTCCCATGGCAGAACTTTTAAGGACAAAGAAAGCTATTGTACAAAAATAAGATCACCTGTGCACATGGAGAAGGAGGCCCAGAGCTCCTGGGCAGACTGGGCACTCTGACTAGGAGACCAACAGAACAGATATCAGCTTTATATCTTAGTCTGTCAAACATTCACAACTAGGAAATAAGGGCCACAAGCATGCCCAGTTAACAGGTTTCATAAAACCGAGTGGATGTTGAGATAAACGCAGTCTTATGAAGTTCAAGCCTCTGCACCCCTTTTCAGACACTTGGTTGCGCACTGTCATCTGAATCACTTTACGCAGAGAGATCCTTTTTCCTCAGATAGTACCTATATCATCGTAGCGTTCCACCCAGACTACAGACACTCTTGTCTCAGGTCCAAGGGGAGGCACAGGGCGACCCTGAGGCAGCTTCTTCATTCTGGAACTGGGACTGAGCTACATGAAGAGAAGAGCAAAAAGAATGTTTTGTTTTATTTTGTTTTGTTTTAAACTGCCTGCTAGATGCTTAGTGACATGTTTATGTCACCAGAGTCACTTTGGGAAGAAAGTGTGAACTAAACTTGCCAAAAAGCTCTTCTGCGGTATCTCTGCTTAGGAGCTTGAAATACCACTACTTTGTCTGGGGATCTCACTCTCTAAAACGCAACATCAGGAAGTTATTACCAGCTTCCAGGTGAAGTGTTCAGTAGTATTCTATACCTAATTTTCCTCATATCGTCTGCAAAAAGACAAGAGTTCATTGGTCATTACAGCAAGCGCATGCATACTTTTGTCTGACACTCAAGTGCTCATTTTTAGTGAAATATTTTTGGTTCGTGTCTTAAGTCAATATACAAAGGTGTATTTATTATTATGCATAATGTACTGTAGTCCATAAATTCCACTATTCAATCATTCCTTAGTCAGCGGCCACTGGGATCTTTTACTTTTTAAATATATATTCAAGAAGTGCTACAAAGAATATCTTTGTACGTATTTATTTAAACATTTTTTTTTTTTGTAAGCCAGGCTCAGTGGCATACGCCTGTAATCCCAGGAGTACTCAGGGAGGCAGAGGTAGGTGGATCTCTGTGAGTTCAACACAGCCTGGTCTACAAAGTGAGTCCAGGATAGCCAAGGCTACACTGAGAAACCCTGTCTTGAAAAAAAATTTTTTTTTCTTTTGGAGACATATATTTTATGTCAACCACACACCACCATCAGTCCTCATTCCTTCCATTTTCCCCTCACTCCTGTTTGTCCCTTTTCTTGCTCTACATAATTTCATTTCTTTCTTTTTATATATATATAATTCTATGTGACTAAACAAAATCTAGAAACCACAAATAGAGCATCTGTTTTTCTGAGACTGGCTTCTCTTAGTTAAGTCCATTTTCAAAAGAGGGCTTTATTTATTCACTCTTTATTTAATTTATTTATTTATTTATTCATTCATTCATCTATCTATCTATCTATCTATCTATCTATCTATCTATCTATCTATCTATCTATCTATCTATCTATTTATCTGTTTTTGTAAATGTGTATGTGCATGTTCATGTGTGTTCCCAAGGAGGCCAGAAGAGGGAACTGGATACTCTGCAGCTGAAGAGATAGGCAGTTGTGAAGCACCCAGCATAGATGTTGAAAGCGAAACCCCAGTTCTCTGCAGAGCAATAATTGCATCTCTCCAGCCCCTATTTGGGGCTTTTATCATGAAGGGATTCAGATCTTGTCATAAAACTTTTCTGAATCTATGGAGATGATCATCTGACTTCTATCCTTGAAAAACCATTTATGTGTGGGGTATTATTACATTTACTGACAATTTTTGCATGTTGAACCATAGTTAAATCTCTAGAACAAAGACAACTTGGTCATGATCTTTTCAATACATCCTTGATTTAGATATGCAAATATTTTGTTGAGGATTTTTACAGCTATGTAGCTTGGTCTATAATCTTGCTTTTACAGTGTCTGTTTCTTGTTGTGGTACCAGAACACTGGTTTCAGAAAAGCCTATGCAAGAGCCCTGTCCTTTTCTGTTGCTAACAGCCAGAGAAGCACTGGTGTTAGTCTTTTAGAAGCCAGCACTAGTCAGCAGTGAATCTCATCCAGGCCTGCATCTCTTTTGGGAAAGATCTTCCTTCCTTCCTTCCTTCCTTCCTTCCTTCCTTCCTTCCTTCCTT
>NW_026586589.1:5541089-5635082 GCF_907164565.1 Psammomys obesus
CTTCCTTCCTTCCTTCCTTCCTTCCTTCCTTCCTTCCTTCCTTCCTTCCTTCCTTCCTTCCTTCCTTCCTTCCTTCCTTCCTTTCCTTCCTTCCTTTCCTTCCTTCCTTCCTTCCTTCCTTCCTTCCTTCCTTCCTTCCTTCCTTCCTTCCTTCCTTCCTTCCTTCTTTCCTTTTCTTTTCTTTTCTTCTCCCTCCCTTCCTTTTTTAAATTAGTGCTTTAACAGTGTTGCTTGTTATGAGTATGTTAAAATCATCTCACTTTGATTTAATTCTGGTAATCCTATGTACCTAAAAAATCATCTACGCTTTTTAGATTTTCTGTGTAATACATGTCTTTAAAGACATGTCCTGATGAATTTCTGAATGTCACTGTTATAAGAAGCCATCTGCCATTGCTTTGTTTTTGTTTCTAGTTTTATCCATTATGACTTCTCTTTCTTTCTTTTGGTTAGCTTGGCTGAAGGCTTGTCTAATTTGTGAAAAACAACAGAGTTTGTTCACTCCAAGTCTTTATTGAACTGATTCTTTGTACTGTTTTTCTGTTTCCATTTCACTCATTTCTGCTCTGATCTTAATTATTTCTGTCTAGTGATTGTAGGTTTGGCCTGTTATTTTTCCAAGGTTTTAACGTAAACTATTAGTTATCTAAAGTCTGATTTCTTAGATGTGGGCACTTACAGCTATAATCCTCCTCTGAGGCCCTACTTTCACTGTACCTTACACATTTTGGTATTTGTGTTTTTGTTTTTATTTGACACTAAGGATTTTTTTTTTCGTTGCTTCTTCAATGACTTATTGGAGTGTTTTGTTTAATTGGCATTAGTCTTTATACTTGTTCAAACTTGCTTTATATCCTATTGGATGATGGAGTTTTTTGTTGTTGGTTTATTTTTGTTGGGGTGATTTGTCAATTGGTGAATATCAGATACTTTCCCTACGCTAGGGTTAATGTATGAATTCACATTTAGTAGTGTTTGCTTTATGAAACTGTGTGTATGCATTTTCAATATAGAAATTATAATGTCCCTTTAATGAACTTTTCCTTTAAAAAGTATGAAGGAATTCTTCTGACTTCTTTTTATTTGAGGTCTATTTTTATCAGATTTAGAACAACCAAGGCTTGTTTCCTAGTTCCATTTGATTGGATTACCTTTCCCCATCCAACATCTACCCTAATGTAGTTAGTTTTATCTATGTTTAGTGGTGAGGTGTGGACTTTTGTTTGCTTTTATTTTCACGTGCACTGGTGTTTTGCCAGCATTTGTGTCTGTGTAAGGGTGATGGATCCTAGAACTGGAGTTACAGATAGTTGTTAACTGCCATGTAGATGCTGGGAATTGAACCCAGGTCTTCTGGAAGAACAGCCAGTGAACAGCTCAGCTCTTCACTGCTGAGCCAAATCTCTTTAAAATTTCAGTCTGTTTATGTGTGTGTTTTGATTGGGGACATGAGACTATTACTACTGAAAGGTATTACTAACAGGACTGTATTGATTCCTGCCATTTTTTTGGTGTTAGAATGGTGTTTTCCTAGTTCTTTCTTGTGTAACTTAAAAGAGTTTGCTCACTCCTATATCCTCACAGATATACTCAGATTTCTATTTAGTCCAAAGGATTCCTTTCAATATCTTCTATGGAGCTAGTTTAATGGTCATGAGTTCTCTTAGCTACATCACAGAAAGTTTCTCTTTCAATTATGACCATTTTGCTGGAGATAGTAGTCTTGCTTGACAGCTACCTTACAAAATACACATCATTTACCATGGGATTTTTTTGTTTGTTTTTGTCTTCGAGACAGAGTTTTTCTGTGTAGTCCTGGCTGTCCTGGAACTCACTGTATAGACCAGGCTAGCCTCAGAACTCTACCTGCCTCTGCCTCCCTGAGTGCTGGGATTAAAGGTGTGCACCACCTCTGCCCAGCCACTCCCCAAGGTTTTAAAAAGTTTTCTGTTGAGAATGAAGGCAGGATTTAGCTGAAAACAAAGAGATCATGAATTTGAAAGAAAGCAAGAAGGGGAATATGGGAAGATTTGGATGGAGAAAAGAAAAGGGAAAACGGATGTAACTATGTTACGATCTCAGAAATTAAAGAAAAAAAAATAAAAACAAAACCTCTGAAAAGATTCTGTTGGGAAGAAATCTGCATTTACTCTGATGTACCTGCCTTTATACATAGCTTGGTGTTTCTTTCTTGATGCTTTCAATACTTTCTTTGTGTGTGTATACATGCACATATCATTTGTGTGCACATGTGTGAAGACCAGAGTACAACCTTGGATGTTTTTCCTTTGGTGACATCCACTCCTTTACAAAGACAGGATCTTTTCGAGACTAGTCAAGTACAGAAGGGAAAGTGAGTGAGAAGTCAAGTGAGAAGGGAAAAAGTATAGAACAGGAGTTCAATCTGTAACAGACTGTAAACAATGGAGATGACTCACTATCTTTGGACCAGCCAAGACAGGGTCTTGTATTGACCTGCAATTCACAAACTAGGCTAGGCTGGAGTGCCAGTGAGCCTGAGAACTCCCTATCTCTCAAGCAATAGAATTACAAGCACATGCCCTCATTCTTAGTTTTTAATCTGGACCTGTGACTGAATTCAGTCCTCTTGCCATTACTTTGTCCCCTGAGTCATATCCCTAGCCCAATATATTTTCTGTTCTGTATATTTGGTGATTCAATCATACTGTGATGTGGGAGGTTATTTTCTAGTCTACTCTCATATTCTAAATGCTACCTGTAACTGGATTGGCATCTCTTTCCCTAATTTTGGGAAGTGATTTTACTGAAATGGTAAATTCTGATATGCTTTCCTCTCCTTGATCGTTCCTATTTGTGAGGTTTTCCCATGAACCTTCTATTAACCTTATTGTGTTTTTCATTTCCAGGACTTCAATTTGTTTGTTCTTCAGTATTTCTCATTACTGAATCACTCTCTCATAGTCTGCATTGACAGTCTTAAAAAAAAAACAGATTTATTTATTAATTAAATATTTATATAGTATTCTGTCTGCATGTGTGGCTGCAGGCCAGAAGAGGGCACCAGATCTCATTATAGATGGTTGTGAGCCACCATGTGGTTGCTAGGAATTGAACTCAGGACCTTTGGAAGAACAGCCAGTGCTCTTAACCTCTTAGCCATCTCTCCAGCCCACAATTAAAAACATTTTTTTGTGGTTTTTTTTTTTTTGTGTGTGTGTTTGTTTGTTTGTTTTGGATACTGGATTATTTGCTGTCCTGGAACACTTTTTGTAGATCAGGCTGGCCTTGGGCTTACATAGATAAATCTGTCTCTACCTCTGGGTGATGGGATCAAAGGTGCATGTCACCACTCCCAGCCCCTTATATTTATTTTTGTGTGCATGCTAGAGCATGCATGTTGAGGTCAGAGGACCGTTTTGAGAGTTGTTTCTCTTCTTCCACTATATAAGTTGCAGTGATCAAACCTTAGGAATCTGCTTAAGTCCACTGGACTCATTAAGTGAGCTTAGCTACTGTTTAGTTAGTGTGTTTTATGATGTTAGAGAGGTTCACTTCTGTTCAACATTTGCTAAGACTTTCTCCTCACCAGCAAGTGGTGAACATTTTGTTTTGTTTTGTTTTAAATTCTGAAAAGAATATGTGTTTTTTTTTTTTTTTTTTTTTTTTTAAAAAAAAAAAAAAGATGCTTTAAGAGCTGTCATTCTCTGGGTGTGAAAGCATAACTTTAGCCAGGTGTGGTGGCACACACCTTTAATCTCAGCATTCAGGGAGGCAGAGACAGGTGGATCACTATGAGTTCCAAGCCAGTCTGGTCTACCAAGAGTATACAAAGAAACACTGTCTTAAAAAAACAAAAAAACAAAACTAAAACAAACAAACAAAAAAAACTTTATTAGTATTCAGACCATGAGGATCAGGGCAATGTCTGCATTCCCCATTCCTTTCAAACTGTGTTCTGTGAGGGGCCCCCACTTTTTTTTCCCAGAGCTGAGGACTGAATCCAAGGCCTTTAGCTTTACTGAGCTAAATCTTTAACCCCCCTGTGAGCCTTTTAACCTCATGAAGTTTAAAATCAGTTATAAATAAATAACTGGTATTTTTACTAAATAATTTTATTGGTGGATATAAATATGTATCTATAACTAAACATCTCCAAAGCCATGCCTAGAGATGCAGCTGAGCCAGGAGAACAGCAAGTTCAAGGCTTGTCTGAACCACAGAATGTGTTCTAGATCACCTGGGGCAACTTAGTGAGATCCTGTATCAAAATAAAAATAAAAAGGATTGGGAGATAGCTTAGTGGGAAAACATCTGGCTAGCATAGTGAGGCTCTAAAATTAATCCCTAGTACTGAGGCTGGAAATAATTTTCACTGTGGAAGGAACCAAACTAAAATCCTATATAAATGCAAGAATGACTTTGGTCAAGTTTATACTTCGTCTTTTTTATTATTTGTTCTAAATCAATTTTCTCATTCTTATAGCCTGATCATGTATTTTTGTTACTACTTACTTGGTCCTTTTTCAATAAAGATTAAGGGGGAAACACAGATAAAGAAATAACATCCACTAATAGGAAACATATAAGCAAAAGGCTCTTGTATGTAGTAGGAACCCTGCACCACACTCAATAGATTTAGCCATACCCCCTTACCCATGGGGGTACATTCAAAGAATCTAGGTTTTTGAAACTATAGCTACTCTCTAACCCTATATGTATTCTTTTTCCAGTGTACAACTACAAGGGAAACAAAAACAACAACAAAACACCCTTAAAATAAATGTTTCAACAAAAGTAAGACAATTGTACCATATTTCAATAAAAGCCTATGTGAACTTGGTCTCTCCCCAATGAAACCTTACCATGCTATATTTATTCCTCTTCCTGTGATGATAATGCCACAGTACAATGGCCACATGAGACACAGTAAAGGACTGTCACATATAAACACTGAAGTACTAAATTCCCTGACACCAAACCAATACTAAAATGGGCCTGTGGTAGCATACCATACACAGACGCTGAATAAAAGGATGATTAACAATCTAGGTTTGAAAAGGAAAGATTTTGTAAGCTTTCATAAAGATCCAGTACAAATTGCTTATTTCTGCAATTTTCCTTTTATTATTTCTAGATCATAGCTAAACATACGTCATAAAATGGCTGAAAGCAAAACAATAGGCAAGGGAGAACTGCAGTCCTTAGAGAATCCCCAAAATGCTGGCAGCTCTATATGGCCAGTTCTTAGCTGAATAATGAGATTACAAAATCTACAGACAGCCTCTGCTGTATGGTTAGTGGATATGAAGGACAAAGAAAAACCTCACCTTAAACAGAAGTGAGCAAGAGAACTACCCATGGCATTAGAATGTCATGGAAAATGCTTTTTCAGAACCAACTATTTATTATAGATTAGAAAAATGAAAATTCAAGAATTCATTTTAAAATACTTAATGAATCAGTACTCTTGCTCTACTGAATTTAAAAAATGAGAAAAATTTAAATTTAAATTTAAAAAACTTTCAGGCTGCCACTTCACCACAAAATTCTGGGCAAGTCAATAAAACAACTTACCCTCTGTGAGGAATTAAGACTGTCTGTGTGATTAGGGACCAACTCAAGTGTCAGGGGTGGCTGCTTCAGTATTCCCGGCATAAGATCCATATTTGAGTCACTATCTTGGTCTGAGATGTTACTTTCCAATGAATCAGCTACAAGGTAAAGAAAAAAAATTATAGTATCTGCTACTTCTCTGAAGTAGAAGTCTAATTATGTTAACTAGTCTAACTACCCTAAGGAACTTAGAGCAAAGCACTGTTTCTATATAGCAAGTCTAGCAGACATCCTATGAAGGAGCAGGTGACTTTATTATAGGATTTGCTGTCATAGAGGTCTTTGCAGCATTCTCTTCTTTACATTTTATTTATAACACTTAAAAAAATGTAAAAAATGGGACTGGAGAGACAGCTCCGCGGTTAAGAGCAATGGCTGCTCTTGCAGAGGGCCCAGGTTTGATTCTAAACACCCACATTATGGCTTAAAACCATATGTAACTCTGGCTCCAGGGAAATCCCTTGCCTTCTTCTAGCCTTCATGAGCACCAACGCCATGTATGTAGTGCACAAACATTCATGCAAGCAAAATATTCATGCACATAAAAGAAACATTTAAAAATTTTTAAAAAGCCGTAAGGCTCACTCTTGACTAAATTTGGCTTGTGCTCTAGTTTGTCATCTCTACAGGATAACTGTGCTAAATCTAGAAAATTACAAATTCAAAGCTATCTGTTATTCTCTGAATTATTTATATTATATACTCAGTCAAAACCACCATCCTATGTAGACCTGAGACATCTGAAAATCACCAAGAACCTAGTCTAAATTTAAAGAACAATCTGGTAGAAGATAAAAACAAAACAAATCTGGTAAGAGTACAAACAAAACAAATAAACAACCCCCCCAGCAAAGTAAAAATATTTATTTTACTTTATGTAAACAAATGTTTTGTCTGCATATATGTAAAATCACATGTATCCTTGGTGCCCAAGCAGGTCAGAAGAAGACACTGGATTCCCTGAAACTACAGATGGTTGTAGGCTACCATGTAGGTATAGGGAATCAAACTCAGGATCATTTGGAAGAGCAACAAATACTCCAAACCAGAGCCTTCTCTCTAGCCCCAGACTACAAATATTAACAGAAGAAGTTGAGTCAGAGCACACAAATGGAAAGCAGTATTAGGCATATGTCATGATCATAAGCTAAGACTCAATTGTGGGAGCCACAGTGTGAGCAAAGGCTCTAAGCCTGGGAAGACTTGCTGGCACAGGCTGCTCAACAAGAGAAACCAAGGCAGGTACTCAACCTACAGAAGACAGTTGGGCCTCAACTGCTGGAATAAGGGACAGAGCTTTGAATGGAAGGCAGATAAATACTATGATACTGATCATGGAAGGTCCATTCTACTAGGAACAAAAATAATACAGAATATGAAACAGATAGGAGCCTACGGTAAGAAATCAAGGTCAAGTACAAAGGAAGGGAAGCTGCTAAGCTATACACAGCAAAAGTCTTTAAAACTCTGGAGATGAGACTATCAATGTGATGTATCATATCTCATACTTCAAATGGTCTCAATGAAGGTGACATTTTCCATTTATTGTCTAGCTAGACAAGAAGAAATGGGCTTCATCTGCAACAAGGTAAATATTTTCTCAAATTTATTTATTTTATATGTGTGTGTCTATGTGTACATGTGTTGTCTATGTGAACTTGTGCATGTGCAGAAGCATGTGTGTGTGTGCTTGTGTACCCATAAAAATGCATAAAAGGCTGTAGAATCAAGGACTGGAGTTACAGGTGGTTGAGTCACCCAGCATGGGTGCTAGGAACTGAAGCTGGATCTTTTGGAGGAGCAAGCATCCTTAACTGGGGAGCCATCTCTCCAGGCTACACCAATACTTTAAGAAAAATAAGTGTGTGAGTTTAAATTAAGAAAGAGTAAGTACATTCAATTCATAAGAACAGTGTGTCATCTTTGCTAGCTTTCTGCCTGATGTCCAAAGACGAGTGTAATGGCATCCTGAGATCCTGCTAGCTTTAGGTTTATATGGGGCTCCACATAAAAGCTCTCACATGGGAATCAAGAGAGATGGGCTTTACTCATGGTTTGTGAAAGAAATGACCAAAGTAGAAACCAAAGCATATACATAGTTAAGTTAGATGAAAGACAAAACTAGGATTGAAGTTGGATTGTACTTAAAGAACATTAGAAACCTATCATTAGATGAATGCGTAAATAAAAACAAAATTATGTCATATGCAGGAAAGTGGATTGTACTAGAGATCATGGTACTCAATGAAAAGACTCCAAAAGACAAACATGTCCTTTTCTCATATATGAAATCTAGATATTCATAAAATCTCTGACATGAAGGAGGAAGGGAGAGGAATAAACCTGATGTGAGAATAGAAGTGTTATGACGTGAGGGGAGATAGAAAGCTAGAGCATGTTTTCTCTCATGCTGAATTTCAATTTAACTATGCATGTATGGAAGGGTATGCAAAAGGCTGGTAGAGAATATACATACAGGACTACATATACACATGAAATTGTCATAGCAAGGGGCCAGAGAAATGGCTCAGCAGTTAAGAGCACTGGCTGTTCTTCCAGAGTTCTGAGTTCAATTCCCACTAACCACACATTGGCTCGTAACCATCTATAATGAGACCTGGTGCCCTCTTCTAATGTGCAAGTGTACATGCAGACAGGGCACTGTATACACAATAAATAAATCTTAAAAAAAAAAAAAAAGCCATGGAGGGCGGAGAATTAACATTATCTTGCTGTTTTTTCAATATCAAACTGCCTTCGCAGGATCATGCTTTGAACACTTCTTCTCTAGTTGGTTGGCACTCTAGAGGCAGAGGCAAGCAGATCTCTGTGTTTGAAGCCATCCTGCTCTATAGTGCCAGTTCCAGGACAGGCAGGGCTACACAGAGAAACCCTGTCTCAAAACACTTAAAAAAAAAAAAAAAAGGCAAAACAAATAAAATTACAGAGCCATGATGCTTTGTCCAATCTTTGTGAGGCGGCAGTATGCTGTGGGGTAGGGACCCTGTAAGAAGTCCCAAAGCAGGCTGAATGTGAAGCTGTTAAGGGTGAAACCAAAGTTGCAGTAAAGATACTGAGATGTCAAAGATGTGAGGCAGATGGGAGGTTTATCACGGAAAGCTGTAGGTGGAATGACTGGAGTCAGACCAAGATGGACTTGACAGTGTACTACAACTGCCAAAGGGATAGGGGCAGGAATTCAAGTCTGTCATACATTCATATCATATATCAATGTTCCCAGACTGCCAGGCACATGGCTGCAGGATTTAGTATTTGGACTTCTGGGTATTGGTCTTGCTTCAGCCCCATCTTTCTTGGCTATCTGGTTTTGGAAAAGGAATGCTTTACTCTCTGTCATTCTGTATCAGACATAAATAACTTTCTTTTTATTTAACAGGGTCTCGTAGTTGAGAGCTGCCTCAAGCCTGAGAAGAGACTTGGCATTTCTGAACACTGTGGAAATTGTTAGAATTGTGGAAACTCTGAAGAGTTGGTCTGAAACATTATGTACTATGAGATGGCTTTGAACCACTACAGCTAGAGACAAGAGTATTAAAGTTGAATCTGAAAAATTCCTTATAGGTTTTTTTTAAAATATTTTATTTATTTATTTATTATGTATACAATGTTCTGTCTGCATGTACACTTGCATGTCAGAAGAGGGCACCAGATCTCGCTAGAGATGGTTGTAAGCTACCATGTGGTTGCTGGGAATTGAACTCAGGACCTCTGGAAGAGCAGCCAGTGCACTTAACCTCTGAGCCATCTCTCCAGCCCCCTCCCCCCATAGGTTTTTAAGTATTTTTCTTTCCAGCTGTTGGTGCTATTTCAGGAGACTGTAGAACCTTTAGGTAGGTGTACCAGCTGGCAGAAGTAGGTCATTGGGAAGGGACTTTTGAAGTTATAGCCTGGCTGCTGGTTCTGGCCCTGGTCCCTGCTTCCTAGTCTTATATGATATAAGAAGCTGTCTAAGTTCTCAGTGTCATGGACTAAGGCACACCATGTCTTTTTTTTTTTTTTTTTTTTTTTTTTTTTGAGACAGGGTTTCTCTGTGTAATAGCCCTGGCTGTCCTGCACTTGCTTTTTAGACCAGGTTGCAGGCTGGCCTTGAACTCACAGAGATCTGTCTGCCTCTGCCTCCCTAGTGCTGGGATTAAAGGCATGTGCCACCACGCTGGCCTGAAACTTCTGAAGCTGTTTCAGAATAAACTAGTCTGGCTTTTATTTTATTTTTGTCAGGTATTTGATCATACCAGAAAAGTCACTAACCGTACAGAAAGTTAAGAGATGACAGGAACTTACACCTGTGTATAATCCTTTGCTTAGAAGAATGCCTCTGATGACTTCAAAATCTCTTCCAATGCATAACAACACACCAAACAGTGAATATACAGACAGATCCTAAAGCAATGCTAGACAAAACATGGTCTTACTTAAGGATTCCATTGGAGAAGGAACCACAAACGCTATTTCTGTCAGGGCATCAGCATAATACAGCACCTTCTTCTGCCCATTGAAAACGCTAGCCCCAGCATCTTCAGAGGAAGTTATTTCATCTAGGAATAAGAAACAACACATAACCAATTCAGACACTTGGGCACATTCACCTTCCTGTTCATGAAATCTAGCCACTTTATAAAGCAATGGCAGTTCCAACAAGAACCAATTTGTAGGTTAGAAGAACAAACCGTAAGTGTTGACTATCCTTATGATAATTTTATATCATTATCTCCTACTTATGAAGTTAGTCTACAGCAGACATGAACTGTCTACTGCTCTCAGCTACGCTTCTGCCCTCCCTTCTCTGACGACCAGTGATATAAAAGCATACAGGGAGTCTTAGTAGGAAGTATCTGTTCTACACCAAAAAGAATTGACTTAAAACACCCCTAACTATATTGTTTCGTTTAAAATGATCATACAGCAACCAATATGACGCAAAAGACCAGGACCTTCACAGGAGACTGGCATACAGATTTCAGGAAAGGAAATGTATGAAAACAATACATGCTTATTTTCCAATCACAACTAAAACTAAGAAAAATTTCACCTAACATATGAGAAGATGCTTAATGCTAGTAAAGATGTGGTAAGAGGGTGCTGGATAGATGGCTCAGCTGTTAAGAGCACTGACTGTTCTTGAGGTCCTGAATTCAATTCCTAGCAACCACATGGTGGCTCACAACCATCTGTAATAAAATCTGACTCCCTCTTCTGTGGTGTATGAAAAGAGTGTTTATATACATGAAATAAATAAACAAATCTTTAAAAAAAAAGATGTGGTAAGAACACAAGAAATTTACCACTCTTTCTTCAAAGGACCAGATAGTAAATATTTGATGCTCTGCAGGTAATACAGCTCTGCTACAAACTATCTACTTCTGCCACTGCAGGACCAGGAGAGTCATATACAACGCACAAATGGGAGTGTGGCTCAGCTTCAGTAACATACTACCTCTCAAACTAGATATGGGCTGGCAACTAAAACTCTAGGCAAGTCCTCTCCATCTGCTACTGTTCCAACATGTACTCTGCTGCCCTACTCTGGAGCAGGCCAGAAGTTGAAGAGTAGGCAGCAGTGACTCTCTCAGAGTCAGGGTCAGTGAGAGAAGGGGCTCCAGTCCAGGGATTTCTTCTCCTCTGGCTAGTGTGGTTTATGCATGTAAAGTCTGGAACTGCCTTTTATTACTATGAGAGATAAGCAAGTATGCAGAGAACGGATATAAAAAGAAAAGTACAAACAAAATAGGGGTGCTGGTAATGATGCACAAAAAAAGAAAAAAAAAACTTAAACAATTTGAAATTTCTTGGTCCATGGGAGAAAGAAATGATCTTCAAAATTTAAGCTGGGGCCAGTGGGATTGGCTTAGTGGGTAAAAGTGCTCACTGCAAAGCCTGAAAACCTGAAATCTCTAGGCCCCATGTGAAGATGAAAGAACCGTCCTGTGTACCCTACATGTGTAGAGTGGCGTGCATGTACCTGCCACATACATACATGTATCGTATATGTACATACCTTCCCCCCCCCCTTTTTTTAAATATAAGGTCATAGTATGTAGTCCTAGCTAGCCTGGAACTCTCTATATACACCAGAATAGCCTTGAACTAGCCAGAGATCCACTTGCTTCTGCCTCCCAAGTGCTGGGATTAAAGACATGAGCCAACACACCTGGCCAATAATAATATAGTTTTAAAAACTAATAAAAATATCAGCCAGTTTCATTCAGGTTTTCTGTCTCTTAAACCATAAGCATTTGAAGGACTTATTTATAAAATGGTGTAAAAAAAAAAATCTACTTGGGGCTGGAGAGATGGCTCAGAGGTTAAGAGCACTGGCTGTTCTTCCAAAGGTTCAGAGTTCAATTCTCAGCAACCACATGGTGGCTCATAACCATCTATAATGAGATCTGGTGCCTTCTTCTAGCCTGCTGTACACATACAGGAAGAACACTGGGCTGCCTCTATGATGAACTCAGTTGACTGCTCTGATTACTGGCCCCTAATGATGCAGCCTTGCCAGGCTACAGAGGAAGAGGATCCAAGTAGTCCTGATGAGACTTAACAAGCTATGGGCAGATGGCAAATAGCGGAGAAATCCCCCTTTCAGTGGACTTAGAGGAAGGGGATGAGGGGAAGATGGAGGGAGGGTGGGACTGGGGGAGGTAAGGAAGGGAGCATCAATCGGGATATATAATGAAGAAATTGTGAAGAAAAAAAAGAAAAAGTAAAATCTACTCAGTTGTAGTTTGCCTAGTATATGTGAGGCCATAAAGTTCAATTCCTAGCACCATACATAAAAAACAAAAACAAAAACAAAAACAAAAAAAAAAACACCATGCTCAATGACACATTTATAAACATGCATATCCTTTATCAGTTCTACTTACAGAAATATAATCAAGCATATGTTTCATGGGTACATAGAAATTAAAATTATTGTATATCCCAAAATATTTGCCTCCAACTTGAGTGAAAATTAGAAGGAACTAGAGGTCAGATAACAATGACGCTGAAGAAAAATTCTGAAATAGCATGATCTTGAGATAAGAATGCTGAAGACTATTCACTTATCCTCAGATCTCAGAATCCCAGAACACACGAGCTAGATTCTGCCTTGTTTCATTCTGTACTGTTCTGTTTCCCTAGTTATATGTTCTCAGAAGGCTAAGTGGAGATGGGTAAAAACCTGAGACAGATGCTGTCATATTACAAAGTCTATAAAAACACTCATTCATTCAAAAATCAAACATTCTTGTTTAAAGCACTCGGGAGCACAGGCTGACCTCTGTGAGTTCCAGACAAGCCTGATATATAGTTCAAGGCCAGTCTGGATATATAGTTCAAAGCAAGTTCCAGGATAGCCAGAGCTGTAACACAGAGAAACTCTGTCTTGAAAATCAAAACAAAACAAAGGAATTATTGTTTATTAGATATAGTTTTTATAGGAAGCTGTATTTGTTTCTTCACATATAAAAAAGAATACATCAGCACAATAATAAGTAGTTAATTTTGTATTACTTTACCCTATCATTACATCTTTCATACACATAGGAAATATCTATAAAACTAGACAAAATAGAAGTGGCAAGGTGGTTCTGTAGGTAAAGGCTCTTGCCTCCAAGTCTCTTGACTGAATTCCACACCTGCAACTCATACGGTGGAAAGAGTAAGCAGCCTCCCCAGGCTGTCCTCTACAGCCACAGGCACATACACTTCCCTCCTTCCCAACCCATACACAAAACACATAATTTAAAAAAGTATACAAACTAGAACATGACCCCATGAAGACTAGCACAGAGGAAAGGAGAAACTTTCCTTGATATAATCTGTTTAAAATACTAAAGGTTCACAAGAAAGGGGAGACAGAAGAGCAAGAATGACTGAACAAGAAACAATTAACAGCTATTATAAGTTTTACCTTGTTCAGACCCTTCACAGTCATCACAACTATTAATCGACCAACTGGTGGACACGTGTCCTGTCCAACCAGGGTGTCTGCCCACATCTACTGACCAGCCAAGGGAGAGCAAAAATTCTAGGAAATGTGGCTGAACATTTCTGGAAGACTCCACATTCTTTAAAATCTGAAATACACAGCAAGCATCAGTTATGAAGGGAATACAAGAATATATTAAATACACATGAAAACAGACGATCTTTGAAGCTTCTGACAAATCAAGACCCAGTTCAGTATGAATTTGGGAATATTATCACCATAGTGAAAAATCATGTGGTTGGACTGGCTGGCCCTTGTCTCTGTTTCTTCATATGCAAAATGAGGATAATGATGGTTGTGAAGATCACATGTAAATGGTGTAAGTAAGATCCTAAGCTCTCCCTCAGGCAAAAAAGTTACTGAGCCAGAGCTGTTTAATGAGAAATGTTAAACAGGTGTGGGCTAACAGCCTTGTCAAATGTATAGAACTGAAAGGTTGAATTAATAAATGAACATGAAAATGTTCTTTTCTTAGTCCAAAGGAGAGAATACAGGCAATATAGAAATACAAAGTAACCAGAAGTTTTCTCTTCTTCTACTGGCTACAGAGAGGGGAAACTGTTTTGGGGGTTGGCAAAATGGTTCAATGGGTAAGGGAGCTTGTTATTAAACCTGTTAAATAAATTTGATCCCAGAAAGCCACACAGTGGAAGGAGAGAGCTGACAGCTACCAGTTGCCCTCTGACTTCTAGCTACATACCATGGCATGTGGATGGGCACAGGTACACAAATAAACAGGTATGAAAACATGAAAAAATTTTGACTGTTTTGACCTGCCATCTCCAGACAAGTCTGGAAATATTTTTGGCTGTCACAGTATGATGGTTAGTATTAATTGTCAACTTGACAAAATCTGGAAAGGGAGTCTCAATGAGGTACTGTCTAGATTAGGGTGGTCTATGAGTATGTCTGTGAGGGTTCTTTCTTTCCTTCCTCTTTTTTTCCCTCTTTCCTTCCCTCTTTTCTCACTATGTAGCCCTGTCTGTTCTGGAATCTACTATGTAGACCACGATTTGAATTCACAAGTGATCCACCTGTTTCTGCCTCCTGAGTTCTTGGATTAAAGGCGTACCACCATCACCCAACAAGGCATTTTCTTAATTGGGTTAATTGAGATGGAAGATCCATCTTGAATACAAGCCTGCTGGTTCTTAAGTATGGGGTGCGATTTAAACAGCCCTTGTAGCTCCTGCCTGACTTCCCTGACACAATGGACCTCGAATAATGAGCTAAATGAGCCTTTTTCCCTTAAGTTGTTTCTGTCATAGTATGTTAATACATTAACTAAAAAGAAAACTAAGATACAGTGACAGAACAATGCTGGGCTCCAAAGCCAAAGATGCTGCTCAATGGACTGAAAGGCACCGGGCAGCTCCCACAACAAAAAGATCTCTTAAACACTCAGTTCTAAAGGAAGGAAAATATGGACTTCTTTTCCAAATGAAAAATAAAAAGGGAGGCAAGGGAGTATGTGACAAAACTATTTGGAGAATTTTCTACAAATAAGACTCTCTTAGCTTGCCCCTGGCCTACAATTTTAGCAAAAGCAAACTCTTAAAACCACCATATTTAAAAGCTCCTCTCACATGAGTGAAGCACCTAGTTGATAAATCTCTAGTAATTTATACAATGCTGACTGGTAACAATCCCCTGTATGCCTGTATGCTATTACTTTTTAGTTTATTGTGTGTCACTGGCATGACTATCTTTTGTACACAGAATCAGTTTCTAGAAGTATATTTGTTTTGTTCACCCATAGCTCTCAAACTCTCTTTCAACATGTCTGTCTGTCTGTCTATCTATCATGTAAGAAAGAGCAGAGAGCAAAAAAAGAGTGTGAGAGAAAGTGCAAGAACATTCACACTGCCACAGTATGTGGAGATCAGATCACAATTCTGGGAGTCAGTTTTCTCCTTTATGTAGGTCTAGGGATCCAACTCAGACCACTAGTTATGGCTGACATCAAGTTCCTCATTACCCAAAGAGCCATGCTACTTGATGTTAGGAGACAGGGTCTCATTATACAGCTGCAGCCCTCCTTGAACTTTCGGTCTTTCTGTACCCTGACTAGATGAGAAGTCTGCAAATAAATAACTTCTGAAAACTTAGTCAAGAAGCAGTAGGTGATTCAAATTGGCCTTGCAGCTTACCTGCCAGCAGCTAGTAACCAATCTCTATTGGCTAGGGAGAGGTTTCAGATAGTCTCCAGAAACCTTCACTGCTTCTTGATGACCTCAGAAGCCCAAGGAAACTAAACAGATTAGGAAGTGCCTCAGAGCCGTATCTTTTATAGGTAGGAGAACATTTTCCCCATATTTTCATGTGAGCAACATCCTATTCTTACTAATCCGATATTAATGGGGTTCTAACAACATAAAGCACAAAGTCTCATTTCTGGCTGCCACCATCCCTGCTTCTTGAAACCTCCAGCACACTGGCACCATGATGAATTTCATGAAGATGCAATAATGCTATTTACCTCTGGGGAACTTATGCTATGGTCAAGTGTACACTCACAAATTGTTGAAATGGTCTTGTTTCAGAACCTTAAAATCAGGTTAGGTCTCTTAGGCTCCTAAAGCACAATCTGACAGCCCTATTAACACACGTTGAGTGCTTCTTCAATGCCTGCCTTCCCTTTAAATAGTGAGACAGCCTTGTATCCCTGTTTGCCTGTAACCTGGAGCCTAATAGAAAGGAGAAACTTAATAAGTGTGTGCTGAGTCAGTAACATGAATGAGAACTTCCTCATTAGCAGCTCACTAATACAAAATTTGAGACAGTGCTTCTTATGGAAACATCCTGTAACTCCAGTAAATTTCAACAGGTGTATTAATTCAAAGACTTAGTTAATGACAGTGCAGTTCCAAGATGACAAGGTCACAGTACCCTAACTTCTTTGACCCTCTCCTAGTCAGAGCCACTGTCTAGGACATGATTCAGTTTCTTGTTTCCAACAGAAACTTCAGATCCCCTGCTATTCCTCTCAGTCCTCCATTCTCACCCACATTACACATCCCTTCAACCTCCTAGTCTATTCTGTTACCCATATCCAACTGTGTTTTACTTCACCGTGTTTTATGTTTTACCTCAGTTGAAATGGCTTATAGTGAGGCTACCTATAAAGAAAAGGCCTGCTGCTCACTTTACCTGGCAGGAGCCCCAGGGAAGATTGTCAGGAAGTGTTTAACACTACTGTCCAACTCTGAAGCTTCCGGCCTAGCTGTGGCTCCTGGTAGCTAACCTTCTGGTGCTTTAGTTTTCCTTGCCTCCTGAGTATGAGCTCCTTATGGAGAAGGAATCCATGCTGGCTCCTACTCTAACCATGCTTCTTGATGGTGGAAAACTCCAGATTAGGCTTCAGGGTTACAAGCACTCAGTTTCTAATGGAACAACAAGCCATAAGCATAGAATACAAAATTCTCATGCCAAGTACAAACACAAAGAGCTGACATGGAGTCTTGTATGTTTATAGTACAGAAAGAAGAAGGAAAAGTTCGGAATTCTTACCTCTTGGTTTGTTTTCTGACCTGGTTTCATGTAGAAAATAAAAACTGTGTCAAAAGGACGACATGGCAAAAGATCCAGATACCCAATGTCATCAAAAAACCCAGGTATGGAAGAATCTAGTGCAATGAGGTGAGGAGGTAGACGACTATTTGCAGGTTCCTATCACATGAAAGAAGCAATAATTGTTACCACTGCATCATTCCAATCATAAAGCAGCACATGGCTGCTTGTTCAGTTCATAGGTCATTCATCCATTCCAGAATGGTGTCTCAGGATAGCTTCGCAGTCTAGGTTTGCCTCTAACTCACTATGAAGCCAGAGCTGTTCTTGAACTTGCACTCCTGCTTCAGCCTCCTAAGTACTAGCATTACAGTAGGTCACCACACCCACCTTTTCTCATTTTAATAAAAATTAAATTAAAAATTATAAAGTAGCAGGAATAAATACAACCATAATCCTAAAGAAACTGCTTCATGTGTTTATATCTCAAGCTATTTTTTTTCCTTCAAACAACTGAGGTTACAGTGTATATATAATCTGAGAGCCAGTTTTCTCTAGAATATAATGCTTTCTAGAATGTAAAAATATATATGACTGTTTTGCCTGCATACATGTATGTGCACCACATGCATGACTGGTACACACAGAGGCCAGAAGGGAACATTGGATCCTCTGGGACTGGAGCTACAGATGGTTGTTAGCACCCATGTGGGTGCTGGAAACTCAATCTGTGTCCCCTGTAAGAGCAGCCAATGCTATTAAAAGCTGAGCTATCTCTCCAGCTTCTCTAAAACATTTTTAAAATGTACTTTAAAACTCATTGCTAATACAGAAACAATATACTACAGTTACTTTGGAAGATAAGCGACAGTTTCTTGCCAAAACACTGTCTTAATACAATGTAGCAACTGCTTATCTTGGTATTTTTCCCCAATCAGAGAAAAACATAACCACAGAAAATGATAGACATGAATTTTATAGCAACTCCATTCAGAACTGCCAACACGTTCAAGAAGCCAAGATGTTTTTCAATAGGTGAATGGATAAACAAACTGCTTACTAATGAAAAAAAATGATGTATTGTCTTAAGAAGACATGAAAGAATTTTAAATGCACTGTTGCTAAATGGAAAAATAACTGCACGGGACTACATTGTACAATTTTCTAACCATATGCTATTCTGGAGTAGGCAAAACAACACAGAAATAGCACAAGGACAAGTGTTTATAGGAATCTGTGGTGACAGTGGGAACTCTGCACATGGGAGCATGCATGTACCCCTACATGCATACACACACAAAACCCATAATATTTTTAAAACACTTGCAGTGGTGAGCACATGTTATACAATTTTTCGAAACCTATTGGCCTGTACAATAATGAACTCTAATGTAAATTAGAGACTCCAGTTAATAATCCATGGCTACATGCTCATCTGCTGTAGCAAACATATCACATCAATGCAAGTCATTACCACAGAAAACTTTGGGGGCAGGTGTAATACAGGAACCCCCTACACTTCTTGCTTGGTTATCTATAAACCTAAAAGTTCTTGAAAATTAAAAAATCCATTAAATTTTAAAATGCATTTTTGTTTCATTTTACTTTTAATCCCTTATCTTCTTTGATCTTGCCAAAGTTTTAGCAAAAGAAGATTTGCCAACAGTGGTTCTTACTGTCAGAAAGCCACCCCCAGAGACGGTTAAGAATTACTCTTTTTCACACAGGAGGAATTCTGAACTTGGTCTGTTAATCTGATTCTTAAATTCCTACCAAAGGTTGGGAATCACTGACCATAGTTATTATCTTCCTGATATAAAAGAGAAGTCTTAACAGAAGGTTACAAATAGTTCTATGACAATTCAAGGCTTTTTTTTTTTTTTTTTTCCACTTTGTTTTTCAGAGATGGGGTCCTTGCCTGCTCTGAAATCTATATAGACCAGGCTGGCCTTGATCTCAGAGATTCACCTTCCTTTACTTCCCAAGTGCGAGGATTAAAGGTGTGCTTTATTTTTACCACTCAATGAACTTTCTTGAAATATTATCAGTTTATTGAAATATTGCCAGTGGAAACCTCCCAGTTTTCCCACTTTTACTCTGAAACTGTCAATGAAGAAGTGTGAGTGTTGGCATGCTGCAGACACCATGTGAGCAGAGTGTTCATATACTTGTGTTTTTCCTTTAAGTTTCTTTCTATAGCTCTTTGCACAAAGTTTTTTAGGGTAAATGTAATTTGTGTTAGTATTTCAGTTGCAGATGGGGTATTTTCACATTCTTTGGGTTGCCTGTGTATATGTTTTGTTGTTTGTTTACTATTGAGAAAGGATCTCATTATGTAGCCTTAGCTAGCCTGGAATTCAACTATATAAACCAGGCTGGCCACAAACTCAGAGATCTGCCTGCATCTGTCTCTAGAATGCTGGGACTAAAAGTGTACACCACCCCTAACTTCACATTGCAGTTTTAAACTTTAACCTTTTATTTTGTATGCATGCACCTCTGTAAAAGTCAGAGGAGAACTTTTGGGAGTCAGCTCCCTATTAACCTCTGTGGGATCCCGGGATCAAACTCTGTTTGCACAGGCCTTCCTTCACACAAGCACTTCTCCCAGCTAAGGCATCAACAGTCCCTCACACTGCACTTTCAGTTGGATTTTACAAGTAGTAATTAACTTCTTATTTATTTTATTTCATTTATTTTAAATATTGTTTTAAAGGCTGCCTGACTAAGAAGTCATATTCCCTTCAAACTGTCTCCTTTCCAGTAAAATTTAGTAGGCAGTTTATTTTCATTTTTCTTTCATTTTTTTTTTTCTGGTAATGTAAAGTGTTATCACGACATTTATTTTAGAATGTTTTGTTAATCTACAATTATTTCAGGGTGAAAGTTAAAAATCTCACTGTCTAAAATATTCTCATTGTTATATATTGCCATATAGTCATAGTACAAATTAACTCTCATTTGTACAATAGGTGTCTCTAACTTGTTAGGGCACTTCAAAAGACTATACCATGCATATGTATGGGTTTATACCATGCATCCTAAACTCTGGGGTAGTCTTAAGGTTAGATCAATATTGTTCTATAAAATCTTGATTTACTTTTATTGTTTTATGAAGTCAAAATATTTTCTTAGTATTTTTACTAGTATTTCCCAATAATCAATTTTTTCCCAATTGCATTCTTTGACAAATCATACTATGGTGTAAAAGAGAATTCACTTAACATGCTACTGATTCAGAATTCAGTTAGTATTCTCTTTAATACTTTTATATGTATTTTCAAAATATTGGTGTGCAGTTGCTTTTTAAAGTACATAATATCTTGTTTAAATTACTAGAAATATGCCAAAGTTCATAAAAGTAAACTTGGTAATTTTTTCTATACTATGGTAGAAATTAATAAAATAACATAATTTCTTAAAACCTTCAATATTCCAAAGTATTAACATTAATAGAAAAACTATACTCTCAGGAACAAGACTAGTGAGGGATATAATAGTTTTCTTCTCAAACACTTTGATTTAAGGCTCCTACGATGGCAACTTACTGCACTTGCTTTGTGCTTTCCTTATTTGTTTCTGTACCTGTTGCTTCCCACCCTCTGCTCCTTCACTCTGCGTTTATTTATTTGGAGACGGGTCTTGCTATGAATCCTGGCTGGCTTGGAAGGGCTCCACCTGCTTCTGCCTCGAAAGCACTAGGATTAAAGGCCTGCACAATCAAGCCAGGTTCTTTCATTTTCCATTTTAAGAGGTTTTATGTTTACATTCCACAACATTCCACATCTCAAACTATTTTTCCCAGTATAAGATATATTCTTCCTACACGCTGAAATCCAAATCAAACAACTACATCTTTCTGCTTTCCTAAAAAATTAAATGACCTATGGCCAGGCCAGTTGTACAGTTGTACTTTTTAGGCAAGTTACCTGCCTACCTACTTACCTATAATATCCCCAGCCTTTATTTATTTACTTTATTTATTTTTATTTTTTTAAAGACAGAATCTCACTATGTAGCCCAGGCTGGTCTTGAACTTTTGTCTCCACATTATAAGCATGAGCCACCATGCCCAGCTAATCTTACCAACTGTACAAAGTAAGAGTGTGGCTCGGGTTGCAATACTACAGAGTGGGGGCTGAGGATACAGCTCACCAGCAGAATGTTTGCCTAGCATGTATGCTCAATCCTCAGAACCAAAGCCTAACTACATAAGCTAATAAATGGAAATTTTACAGTACTACAGAATTGACTTCATTCTTTTAAAGAATGGCATGAAAGAACCAATTCAGAGGTGGGCTTATCACTGAAGCAGCCCCTTCACAGGTGCACTGTCCTGGAACCCTTACTGAACCCACAACAGCAGCACAGAATTCCACTGACTTGCATACAGGTAAGTAAAAGCTGTTTTTTTTGTTCATTTGTTTTAAACCTTTCTTCATTTTGATAAAAGTTTACAGCTATCATCAGCTGATGGTTAATTTGTGAATATATTTATTAATAGAAGTTCCTAAAAATTACCTTCAATGCCTCTAAGGACAAAAATCCAAAGTGAGAAAGGAAAAGACGGGCTGTTTGGAATTCCTGGGCTGGAGGTGGGGGCTTACAGTCTGTAACAGGGTCAGGGAAGCTTCGCTTCTGCAATTCCCCCTCGCTTTGCTGCTCCAGGTGCATCTCATAAGCAATCTGCTGTGCCATGCCACTTCTTAATTTTTCATGCCTCTCTTCTAACTGAAATGAGTCAGATATTTTTAAAACATTTCCTCAAAACAAAGTTTCTTTTAATTTTAAAAGAAAAATACAGCAAAACACAACAAAGAAAATGATTAAGTTTTGTTGATCAACATTGTTTCAGTTAAACATAGAGCATAGAATTAAGCGAACATGGTTCAAAGTTAGAACTATATCCAAAATTCTTCCCCAGGACATACATAATTGCTTCTTCATCTCCCGCTGTAAAGGACACTATATCTCTGCTCTTAGCAGTTATCTTACTTATCTTCACCCTGCAGAACCTATATTCTTAAAGTACTTACACATATGGATTCCTTAGCTTCTGATCAATTCTACTTTAAAGTTTCACTCCTTCATGCATGAAAAAAATCTCTTAACAACCTGGCTTTTAATAATACAACCACCTCAACCTTCACTATTGAGAACATGCATAAGCAAATGCTCCCAAGCCTCAGATGTGAGCACCTTTCAAGGGTTGTATTTTCCTCTCCAATCCTAATCCCACTTCTTGTACTATTCAAATATCCATCTTTACTACCAGAGTTTGATCATGTTATCATACTACTGAAACCTATTGTGAACAGCCCAAGCAGCCAAGGACCCTGTCTCTAAAAGATGTTTAGTTATCGATTGGTCCAAATCTACACACCCATCCTCTGACACATCAAGCTTCTGATGGCAGAGACCCAAGTCACCTTCTGCTTCTCCTCCCTAACACTAAAGGCAATGCCTGACCACAAATACCACCAAACAATATTTGCAATTGTCCTTTCAGTAGGAGCTAACATTAACTTGTCTTACTTCTTCAGTGACAATTTCATGTAAATCTGGAATGCTCAAGTCTGCTTTCACAAAAGGAATCTTGTCCACCTCTTCAGGAAATGGTCGATGTTTCACAGAATATTTAAATCCAACATCATTTTTAGGAAGTGGGCGAGGTTCAGGCACAAAAACCTGTTAAAATAAAACAAATGGCATTATGGGCATTACACATCATCCAACCACCACCACAATGCCATGTCTGGCCATGCCCCTCTCTGGTCTGCTTTGATGCTTCTATTTTCCTAGGCATGCATATCCTCAACACTCAGCAGAATCTGCACATGCTGTGCTAATGATACAAGTGTGTATTCAATTTCATTTTTCTAAAAATGTTTGTCCACTTAATAGATTTCATGACTAATAAATAGCTTGCAGACCTCTACTGTCCAAGCCTCAGTCATCCACATTCGACAATTAAGGCAGTTTAAAGTTTTAAGACTGCAACTTCCTTAAACACATACACTGTCCTAGCTTTTGTTTTGTTTTGTTTTGTTTTCAGGACAGAATTTCTCTGTGTAGTCTGTAGAACTAGCTCTGCAGACCAGGCTGACCTGAAAGTCAAAAAAATCCACCTGCCTCTACCTTGGGGATTGAAGGTATGTTCCACCAGGCCAGGCCCCATGGTCCTAGGTTTTATCCCCAGTGCAAAATGAAAATAAGAACAAACAAAAGACCATAGAACCAAACTTTCTTCCTAAGAGCTCTCAAGTTGTTTCACTCTCCACAGTAAAATATAAGTTCAGTTCCACAGTATCTCTAAAAAACGTGTGTTCAGTTAGAACTTTAGCTGGCTTAACTAAGAGCATGGGCCCAAATCTAGTTCTTCACGGCCCCAATGTGCTGTCCTAGTATATACACACTGACGCTTTCCTAATCCATCCTTCCCCCTTTGAGTCTTACAGAGCTACCCATAGAATGCAACCTGCTCGCTCACTAACAGATACAACTCACCTGTTAAATTAAAAGAGAATCCAAATGATGGCAAATTTCATTGTAGTATTTAAAAATAATTTTTAGTAGCATAAATAAATTCTTAAAAAGTAATAATTTAGCGGGGATACAAAGTGTATAAATTGTAATAAATAAATATATAAATAAAACTAAACTTTTAAAAAATTAATAATTTAAAAATATACAAAATACCTTATTCAGAAAGAAAAGTGATTTGAAGAAAACTCAGTGAAATATTAACTATTGAACTATGACTAGCTTCCTCTGAAAAGTGACTACAGGTGATTTAACACTCTTTCTTTCTGAATTTTCCAACAAGCAGGAAATATTCACATAATTTTAAATGTGATAGTACAGTAAAACATATAGCATATTAACATAAAGAATGAATCATGCAAAACAATGTTAAACCTCTCAAAGGTGTATGGTATACATCTGACTTTTAAAGTTGCATAGAAATACCTGGGACTACTGTTTAGTAGTCCTTATTCCTCACTGAGTATCAGGATCACCAGGAAAGCTTCTGAAAACTATCCTTGTTTTAAAAGTACCTGTAAGAAGTTCAATAGACCCAGAGTTCTAGGTTCCTAAGATGATTCCAAAGTAAATTCAGAGACAGAGGACCAGGCTAGGGACCCAAAACATTCATGTGACCTGTGACTTTCTGTTGGAATGTTATTTAATCTTTAAATCACCCCACACACAGATGTACACACGCAATCATATGCACCCATGTATATGTACTCACGCACACACTGTAACTTCTGATGTACCTTCTGATTTGCTTTTGCTCCTCTGGGTAAAAGGCAAAGCTGCTGAGCCCAAGCAAGTCTTCCAGACATTCCCCGGACCAGCACAGTGACAGAGGGGAAAAAATCATCTAGAATAAAATGTATGTATAGAAGCTTTTACTTCAGATAGCAACCATTTAACATATAACCTGCTAACACCTGTGGGACATCTCATGATTAAAGCCCTCACTCAGGGCCTCTGAAAGTGCAATGCCACAGCTAAGTACCACGAGTACTACTGCCCCACTCTGTATCAACCAGTCCATTTTAACTGTCCTAACATCCTTGCATACCTCTATACATGTATTTTGGTGGGATCGTATCTATCATAGCAAACACTCTTAAACTTACAGTGTTGAAGACAACTTTTAAGAAAAAAAAAAAAAACAGGTTGGATCTCTGCAGTGTTGACATTAATTACATTTGCTCACAGACTGGGATCCTGCTGCCTACTGGAGGCAGGCACTGTTTCCTACCAGCAGAAGTTCAGGGATGGAGATGTGTATTAAGAACTCAGAATCCTTTTTATTGTCTCTCTTTGTCTCAGTCATGGGAATTAAAATTGGTTCAAACTCTCTCATTTCTTCTGTTATTAACTATCTCAAAAAACAAAATACTCTTATAATTATATAAAACTGTTTTGTTTTGTTTTGTTTTTTTGTAGACTACCTATGCAGTAAAATTACTTGGAATAGAGCAAGACAATCCTAGAGAAAAACAAAACAAAAAACCCAGAAAGCTTAAAGGGGACACTAGGATTTCACAGGCTGCTCAGCAGTTGCTTAGGTCGGTAGGGTTGTAGAATAATAAAAAGTAAGCAGCAGGGAGAACAAGCCAGGTAAGCCTTAGCTCTGAGGTAAAGAAGGTAGAGTTGACCAATGATGAATGGTGCCATTCTATTTCATACTAATATCACTAAATTTAAGGATGACATGATGAAAATTATGTGATAGTATCCTTCTGTTACGATTAGGGCCAGGTCTCTCATTTTGTGGAATTATGACATCCTACTTACAGTCAGCAGAAGCTGTACAGGAATCAAAGACTCTGTTCACCTTTACATGTGTCTTTAGTCACTGAGGAAGCCCTACTGTGGTAGGACAATGACAGAAAATGGTATTGTCTGGAAAACCTGGATTTGAATCCTAGTTATATCCTTCTCGAGTTACCTTAAGCAAAGCACACACCCTGTGAGTGTCAAAACTGACTGGGGGACAATATATGTCTTGTGAATGAACAATCACTAAAATGGCTTCAGCAGACCACATGTTTAAGGATGAACACTATGGTGCAAGGAGGGCAGTGGTATAGGCAAGCAAATTTCTGAACTGCCAAAGGGGACATCAGACCAGATAGAAGGAAAATGCAACAAATCAACATACGAAATTAATAAGGCCCTCCATTTAGATGTATTGAGAGGAATATAAAGAAAAAAGTCAGAGTCATTGGGACGGATGAGACAGTGAGGCTAATTATATAAGAAAGTAACAGGAGGAGGAAGCAAAGATGACTTTTCAAACTTCTAGTCTTCATGGGTAGTAATAACTGCAACAGCAGTGATAGGGGAAGGGAGTAGTGCAGGATCCAAGATTTACAAGAAGAGTGAAAATAATTTTTTAAAATAGCAAATATAAAATATCTCACTAAGGTAAACTTCATATAAAAGTTTGACACACTTCAATATCTCAGCATACAAAAAAAAATCTTTAAAACATTCTACTTCATATGCATATTCTATATTCTGACCTCTGTTTCTCTGGTGATGTTATCCTATAGCATCAAGTCTTTGACAAACAGTTACTTTGAATTCAGTCTTTGCTTCCCTGACAGAACTGAGAATACACTGTTTGAGCAGTAGAGAAAGCTAAGAGTGCTACAACTTACTCTGCTCATTTCCAAGTGGTTGCTCCAGCATTGCCAGGATGACACTGTTATCCAAAACAAAGTACCGGAAACTATGCTTGTTTATAGTTGGCAGCCTGGAGTATTTGATCAGAGTGGTCTCATTCACCAGACTACAAGGAGAGGCAGGACCACTGGGTGAAGGAAATGCGCCAAGCAACTGCATGATACTACAAAGAATGGAATAAAAGACAATTAATTCCAAAAGAAAATTCTAACTTTACCACCTGGATTTTTGTATCCTTCTGCCTTTCTGAATTAACTGAACAGAGCTATGCTTCCTCTTCACAGGTCAGATTTACTCCCCGTGGCATGCTGGGTAGAACCTGCACCCCTAGAAGGAAAGCCACTCTCCTAGAGTCAGGCTGACAATAGCCACAGCTTTCAACAAGCCTAGGAACTGCCCTCCACCATGGATGCCTCACACAGGACCACTGCTTCTTTCTAGGACATACCACAGTCCCTGGTTAGTAAGGCTCCTAGGTCCCAGGTCCCTTCCAGCTGGAGAGAACACTGGGAATCAGATCAGCTTGAGCATTTTGTCACAACTGCCTCCACTTGCAGCAGTTTTGGTCCTCCACCTGCCAAGTCCTGTTTCTTCCTAACAAAATACTGCAAGCAAATTTCTCTCTGTTATCCAGGAAATACCACTGACTACAGTTCCAAATCAGGAAGGTCCTAAAGGCACACTTAAAACCATGCTTGTGTGCTCCAGGTTTCAGGATTATAACAGCCAAAGTATCTTGGGTCTAGAAAAGGACATAGAAATTAGCCAGAACCCCTCACTTTTTAGATAAGGAAACTTAAGACTCCTAAGAGCTAACTGGTCGTTAAGAGGACAAAAACCAGGGCCTGCTGCTTTCTTCCTGAATGGCCAGAAATAGATATATCCTCATTTCAGGTAAAGAACTTGAGACACTAATAGTTAAATCTCAAAAAACTGTCATAAGTAAATCTATGATACAAAATGTTTTATAAAGGATAAGAAAAAAATAAAATTAAAAAAAATGCTTTATAAAGCAGAGTTCTACTGCTCAAGACTTACCATTTAGAAATGTTTGATTGTGTGTGTATACAGGGTATGTGTATACACTTGTGTACACACACACACACACAGAAAGAGAGAGGGAGGAAAGATTTCTGTAAAACTGTAACGAATTTAGTAACTCACCTAGCTCTCATTTTATGCCAAGTACTGTTCCAGGCACTTTATATACATTTCTCATATGGGTTCATAATAACCTTATGAAATAAGTATCATTATTATTTCCATCTTTTATTACCCTCATTTGTAATAAGAAACAGAGGCTCAAAGAAAAAACATTCTATATTTAAACAAAAATATTTTACCATGTACTATCCACCTGGCCCATTTCTCAACATTTTTGTGTGTGCATATGCACATGTGCGTGTGTTGCATGTGTGTTATATGCATATGTGAGGGGTGTGCATATGTGGAAGACATGAAGAATCCTGTTCTATCATTCTCTACCTTAATCCCTCAAGACAGTGTCTCTTAATGAATGGGAACTAGGCTGGCAGCCAAGAGGCCCCAGTGCTCCTCCTGTCTTTGCCTTCCCTTCTAGGCTTAACCTCTAGTGAGGTTACAGGTGCACATCGCCATGTCTAGCTTTTCACATGAGCACTGGAGATCTGAACCCAAGGACTTATGCTTGTGCAGCAAGTGCTCTTACTCACTGACCATCTCAACTCTCAACACCATTTTTGCCACTCATCTTCAGCTTGGATGGCCTGGCCTCAGCTCTCTAAGGTCTCTGATAATAGAAGGCACTGTGTCTGATAATAGAAGGCAGATGTTCTCCTTACAGTTTTCTCTCCTCCTAGAAGTACTGCTACAATTCAAGGAATGAGGGAACTTGGTAAATTCAGTACTCTAATAACTGGGAGACATCCTAGGAGACTAGGACTGAGAAAATACAGCTTTGGCTTTCTCCATGGAACAGAGCCAGAAGTCACAAAGCACAAAGACCTGGTGAGCTTGTCATGTCCCATGTAAGGTCTACGATGTTATCAAATAGGCTGCTGTTAGGTCACTTAGATGAAATATTACCAGTCTCACCACATTCTTCTCTCCCTGTAGGAGACTAGACTGGAACTGTGAGTAAACATCTATGAAATGAAGACAAGCACTTGACTGTGTCATGATAAAGATTAAAATTCCTTATGAACCTCTGGGGGAAAGTCTCCGCTGGTATGCTCTGAGGTTCAACCTCTGCTTTCTATAAACAATGTTCTGGTAAGAATACACAATAGAAACTCATAATGCTTTGTTCATGCTTGTAATACCAGCAACCACAAAAGCTGAGGTAAGAGACTGCCATGAATTTGAGGTCAGTGGGTGAAGACCACTGTTATCAATCCCAACAGAGTTGGGTTATATGGTAGAAAGAGGAAAGACTCTCAAAGTTGTCTTCTGACATGCACAGGCCCATGCACCATACAAATACATGTTTTGTTTTTTTAATGGCACATGTCTTTAATCCCAGCACTCATGAGACAGAGGCAGGCAGATCTCTGTGAGTTCAAGGCCAGCCTGGTCTACACAGTGAGTTCTAGGACAGCCAAGACTGCAGAGTCTTAAGGGTGGGGGGAAAAAAGCAGAATAATTAAGAAAAAACAAGAACAACAACAACAAAAAAAAAACAACCCTACAATAGACAAGAACTTAATCTACAAAGATCATATATCAGAATAAGAGTTAGGATTTAAAGAGTACAGAAAATGTGGAATATCTTACAAAAAGACATTCAAACACTCCCAAGCAATTAAGCATACAATGAGAATAACAGATGAAAACGAAACATGAAAAAGACTGCAAGAGTCCAGTTAACTTAATGAGAGTCTCCAGCGTTCAAGTCTTGCTGCAGTCTCCCAAGAGATGTTGATGATATTCACTGTTCTAGAGTTTGAAGACAGTCAGATCCCCCAGAGAACACTATACTCAGTGTTCTCTGAGGATATTATACTCAGAGATAATGAGATATTATACCTGTGAGTGATACATGGTCAGAGCTATGTCAGCTGAGTGACAGAATAATAAAGGTACTCAAATCCACGTAATATGAAAACCATGCAGAGAGAAGCAGCCTTGCTAGGCCACAGAGGAGAACATTGCAGCCAGTCCTGATGAGACCTGATAAACTAGGGTCAGATGAAAGGGGAGGAGGACCTCCCCTATCAGTGGACTTAAAGAAGGGTAGGGAAGAGATGAGGGAAGACGGGTGGGATTGGGAGGGAATGAGGGAGAGGGCTGTAGATGGGATACAAAGTAAATAAAGTGTAATGAATATAAAAATAAGAATTTAATTAAAAAAATAAAAAAGAAAAAGAAAAGCACATGAAGGCACTAGCAGAAAGTAACAGAGCAACATGAACACTGTTGTTGCATACTGCTGCTGCCTGGAGAAAGCTTTCACTACCAAAAGTCTGAGTAAGAACCAATGAGAATTAGTTACCATGTGAGATTTTGGTTTGATATAAAACATCAAGCTTTTAATAACTTAACAAAGTTGGAAATCTTAGCGGCAGACTATAAGCCCCAACTGAAGGCTAAGCATTTAGCAAATATGCCTTAAGCAACAATACCACTGAAATGACTTTTGAATTTATATGCCAAAGTCAAGAAATCCAACCTATTAATATGTACATTTTAAAGGTTATTAAAGACAGAATGGGTATGTACCAAATAAGTTCGGTATGACTGTGACAGTAAGGAAGTCCACAATATGTGAGACAGGTCAGACAGTGAGTGTAGCAGTAGTGAAAATAGTTGTGCTTCAAAAATCAGAGTAACAGAAGGAGGTTCCTATGAGTAGACAGATTTACTGCGAGCATGGAAAGTATACAATGTTGCCTGAAATGCAAGAGAATATATAAGCAGGTACGAGCATGCCCAGTTTACCACTACAAGTGCTCGGCTATAGCAAGGGAGTGCTCAGGAGGAGCAGTGGAAAAAATCAGATCATCTCCCTGACCCTCCACTGGAATTCAGGTAAGGTAGGAAACAGGAGATCTAGTCAAGGTTTTTAATCACTCAAGCAGTAGAATGAATTGGTGTTTAAGGATGATAAGTTTAGCCACAGAGTACAAGACAATTAAGAGGCTGGACCTAGTGCAGAATATTATCTGGGGCTTCAGGGGATGGTGAGAAGACCTTTTAAAGACTGTCTATTTGGACTCAGTTGCCGGCCTCATGAATGAGAGAAAAAGCTAACTGAAAACAATGCTGATAGCTGGGCATGGTGGCGGACGCCTTTAACTTAGCACTTGGGAGGCAGAGGCAGGTGGAACTCTGTGAGTTTGAGGCCAGCCTGGCCTACATAGTGAGTTTCAGGACAGCCAGAAATACACAGTGATACACTGCCTCAAAAGGAATCAAAACAAAAGAAAACAAAAAACAATGGTGATGCTGACAAAAAAAGGCAGCAACTGTAAGAGAAAACAGAGAAACTGACTGGAAACATGTCCTACCATGACGGAACTCTGCACTGCTGAAAAGTGGAAACTAAAGGCATCATGATGGACTTGCTAACAGAGACAAGAAGAGTAGAAAATGAAGATAAGAGCCATTCAGATCATTTCAATCTGAGGGAGAAAGACCCCAGGCACAAAGCCAGGCCTCAGCAGCAACTATGACCCTAATGGAACAGTGAGGCTAGAGTAGACAAACTTCTTGCAGCATGAAGAACTCAAGAACTCCTATTGAGCAAGGTCCTCTCTGCTCACCTCGTAGCCTTCTTCTTCCTGGTATCCATCAAGTCCCAGGGCTATGGCACTTTATGGTTGCCCAAGCCTACACGTAGCACAAGTGCATGCTCTCATAGCTATCTTCACCAATTTTCTAGCTATTAGAAAAGAAAGGCACTGAAAGTCTAGCCGCTAACACAGTGCACAGTTCTAAACAAAAACAAACAACCTGCTGAAAATTATGACCTAAGTCCAAGAAGAACAGAAACAAATTCAACTAATCTAAATATACTCCAAAGAAGCAAAGAGTACTGTGCTCCCAAAAGATGTCAGGATCTTGGGCAAAGCTGGCTTACACACAAATCTACTCACTGGACACTCTGTGGTTCTGTTTTCCTAGGTTTTTATTCACAGTCATCCCTGCATGAGCCACATCTTTACACAGTCTATGGATCTATTTAATCTCTACTTATTCAGTCCCTTCAGTCTGTAGATGTGGCCAAACACAATCCTCTTTGCAGTCCCCCCATTCACCAGGTACAAACTCTTTCTGCCAACCTTTCAAAGAAACAATCTCTTGCTTCCATGTGATATACATTCTTAATTGCCTACAACGGTGCTCACAAGTCAAATGTTACCCATACTCTCAGCCCAGGACAATGTGGTTCCCCCTAAGCATGTTTTCACTTTATCTCAAAGTATTCACTTCCTCCTCCCAGTCCCCTGACATTTTATTTGTATTTCTTCTTGTATTTCTTCTTCTTTGGGGCACTTACTATCCACCTAACACTGAAGAACTTTGTATTTCTATTTCATCTTCCCTACTGAACCAGATGGTGTTCGTGGTAATAACTGAATCTGACTTATCTGTATGATTCTATTACCAAGCTCTTACAAGGAAGTTAAAAAAATGTTAGGTGACTATAACATAAAAGATGTAGTAGAGACCAGCCCTGGGAAGCAGATACAGCTCATCTCTAGGCTAAGAAAGGGAAGAAGTAACTTCAAGATACTTTTGGTTCTAACATGATCCGGCCTGAGTTAGTATCAGCCAGTACGAATATACAAAGATCCCAACTCTCTGGTTTCTTGCTGGTCTAAGAATGAGTTCAAAGAATATTTCTTTTCCATTTTATATCTGGAGATGCAGCATCCTACAGGGGCTGAGTTACTCTGTGCTCAACAAGGAAGACAGAGCAGCAGATGCCACTGCTGCCCTGTCTGTTACAGCTCAACCTTCAGCAGCTGTTTCCATACCATGTTAAAGTGGCTTCTGCAGCATCTTTTACCCTCATGGATGCAGGGTTTGGCTCCTTGTCACCTTTGTACTTGACCTCTTGCTCACTGTTCTTGGACTTGCTTCCTGAGATACCCAGTTCTACAATCTCCAGTACTTCCTTAAGGCAATCCTAGAAGCAGGGAAAGACAGAATGATTTTTAAAAACATTTCAAACACACATTTTATTTAAGAGAGAGTGTATGTGTATTTGTGTATAAGCTAAGGTCAGAGAATAGCTTTTGAGAGTTGGTTCTCTCCTCCCAACATTTGGGACTCAGATATCAAACTTAAGTCATTAAACTTGATGGCAAGCACTTTTACCTGCTGAGCCATCTTACCAGATCAATTAACATCAACTCCAGATCAATTACTTAAGAGAAGACATAATATAATAGTGTTTGTTTTGGAGGTGGAGCTCGAGTTTCTAGTTTCCAGTTCAGAAGGAAACTAAAGACAGGCTTTAATTTTATCAGTTATAGAGCTCACAAAATTACTGTGGACTGTCACAAACCCTGAATAGCTACGTAAAATAGATTCAGAAGTAATTTAGTCAAACCCAGATGGTTTAAGACACATCAGACTACCTAATATATAAGAGGTTATTTATTTTTTGAAAAGGATCTCACTAGGGACCTCAGGCCCTTCTCAAATTCACTATGTAGCCCAAGCTGACCTTGAACCTCTGCTTCTTAAGTGCTAGCAGGTGCCACCATCCCCAACTCCAATGACTGACTCTTAAAATAATTTCCTTTTAAAATTGTTTTATATAACAGAGTTTCATGTAGCCCACGCTGGCCTCTAATTCATTGTGTAGCCAGACTTAACCTTCTGATCTTCCTTCTTCTACCTCCCAAGTACCTGGAATTACAAATACACACATTCATAGCTGGTTTGTATAGCACTAGAGATCAAACTGAGTCCTTCATAAATACTTAGCAAGCATTCAATAAACATATCTGTAAGTCCAGTCCTGTAAAACAGTTTCTAAAATCATAACTTTAAAAGCCACATGAAAACTCAGATTTAATTAACAATATTACTTACAAAGATCTCTATAAATACTCAGTGACCCTGGAAAGCTCTACTGTCACTGAGCTTATTTAGCCTGCGTCCCTGTAAAGTACAGTGACATAGAAAACAGACTAGATAGCTGTGCCCACTTAAAAATGCAGAAACCTGTAAGAAATACAATGTTTCCATAAAAATAACTCTTACAGCTAAGCTGTGCCCTAGCTTTGCAGATTCACAATTAGGTGCCCTTCTTTGTTTGATAATAGGAAACAAAATAGCTTTAGTATCTATCTCCAGTCTGTCATGCTAGTATTTTTTTCAGATAGAACAGTTGTACATATGAGCTCACAGCAACTGGGAAAGCATACACAAGACTTAAGCTCAAGCCAAACAAAATTCCAACATGGAGGTGGCAGAAATGGACAAAAAATATTATCACTAGCTGGGGAGCTACTGGCCTATGGGACTGTAGATGACAGGTGCTAGGACAAGTAGAATCAACTTTCTTTAATGATATGATCACTGGTAACTTGACCATACTACAGGGCAGGCCCCACTCCTAAAAGTAGCTAGGAAACACAAACTGGACTTAATAGAGAGAAACAACAACAACAAACAAACAAACTCAAAATTGGGTAGGTAGGAAAGTGAGGGTAGAGAGGATAGAATCTGGTGAAAGTGGATAAGTATGTCTAAAATACACAATATGAAATTTTACAAGAATTAATAAAATTTTTTATAAAAGAAGTCATGCTAGTTCAGATGAACTAGGCAAGGTCTTCTTTTTCATAAAGAACTTCTCTATGGGATTATTTGGAATCAAATCTAAGCATACTGACAGTTTACAAATTATGTTCAAAAGAGTTAAGTATCTTACTGAAATCAAACAAGTAAATTCAAAGTATGTGATACTGTATTTAAATTCAGATATTCTCTTTTAAAGGGCATTTTGTCAACAGTTTCATTCTTGCTTGGTGTTTTAAGACTGAATCAGCTCACCTTTTCATCCAGCATATCAGGGTGTTCTGTCAGCCAGACACAGAGACACTGAAATGCTGCCACTATCATGGAGTGCAGATCCCGGGAGTGAAGAGGAGCTGGCCGACTGCACTGGTATACAATATAACTGCATACAGAACTGATGGCACGCTTCCGGTCTCCTGAGTCAACCATCACCTTCACCTAAGTATGTCCATTTAAGGAACAGAACCAGTTAGTCAGGAACCAGTACACCAAGCATTTGCCCTGCAACTGAGCCTGTCTGACAATGTGATATACACGAGGCCTTGGTTTTAAATAGTATTTATATACAGGAACAGAAAATTCCAGATATACCATTGCATACAACAACAAAAAAAGTAGCATTCTCAAACCCTAAAACAGTACTTTACTCTAGCATGGTTGTTTACACCTTTGTTGCAAAATGTGCAGGAATGGTCAGCAAAGAAACACATGCATTTTTAAAGTCCCTAAACCCAACCTCATAGTGATGGGTTTTGCTCTGTACAAAGTATAGTGAAACATAGCTTAGGAAGTTCAATTATCAATTACAGTAAGTTACATATGTTCAAAGTAAGTAACCTCAAAGAATTGTTACCATAATCAGATAATGCACAAACATCACCCCAAATCTCCTCATGCACCTTTATAAGTTTCCTCCCATTTCTCTTGCTCTCCTCTGTGAGAAACTGCTTATCTGCTATCACAATAGATCAGAATATATTTCCTAAAGTACATATAAGTTCAACAGTACCCATTTCGGGGAAGGGTATTTAGCTAGCTTCTTTCTTCTATTCAGCATAATTACTTCCAGATGTATCTATTTTTTTTGGTAATGTTTCTTTTTATTTAGCAGTATTCTAGTACATGAATATAGCACAATTTGGCTACTCAGTAACCTGCTAATGTTCATTGGGGTTATTTCCAATGTTCATTTGGGTTATTTGTAAAGATTACAAATATAGTTGCTATGAACACCCATGTCATTGAATGGATATATGTTCTTTCACATACTGGGACTGGAATGACAAGGTCATAAGATACAAATGTGATTAAATGTTTGTTTGTTTAATTTTTATGTGCACTGGTGTTTTGCCTATATGTATGTCTGTGTGAGGGTGTCGGATCCTCTAGAACTGGAGTTATAAACAGTTGTGAACAGTTCCCAACAATTCTGCTGGGAATTGAAACCAGGTCCTCTGGAAGAGCAGTCGGTACTCTTAACCACTGAACCATTAAAATTTTAAGGATCTTCCAAACTGTTTTCCAAAGTTGTTATTCCAATTAACATTCTCATTAACAGTTTCCTTATATCCTCATCAACATTTGGTACTGACAAGACTTTTTAAATTTAGCCTGACTTTGTTTCTTTGTGTATGCATGGCATATGCATATATGTACATGTGTATGTAAGTACATGCATCTGTGTATATGCAGAGGCCACAGGAGGACTGCTGAATGTCTTCCTCTGTCACAGTGGATCTCAACCCTACTAATGCTGTGACCCTTTAATACAGTTCCTTGTGTTATGATAACCCCCAATCATAAAATTATTTTTGTTGCTACTTTGTAACTGTAATTTTGCTACTGTTATGAACTGTAATGTAAATATTTGGGTTTTTCAAAGGTCTTAGGCAGCCCCTATAAAAAGTTATTCAACCCCAAAGGGGTTGTGACCCACAGGTTGAAAATCACTGTTCTATTGTTTTCTACATTATTCCCTTGAGATGGAAGTCTCAAGGTTCCTGTCTAAAGCTTGCTGTTTCAGCTAGGCTGACCAGCTAGTAAACTCCTGAGATCTGCCTATCTCCACCTGCCACTCTGAGATCTATGTGGTCATGCCTGGCTTTTTAAGTGGGTGCTGAGGATCTGAATTCATATTCTTTTGCTTGATTAGCAGGCACTCTTACCCTGAGCTATACTCCTAGCCCTCCATGTTAGCCATTTTATTGAGTATGTAAAAGTATTTCATTATGAATCTAATTCCATTTCCCTAGCAACTAATGATATCGAGGTAGGAAAACTCACCTTAAAGGAGAGTGGCACTATTCCCTGGGTTTGGGTCCTGGACTGCATAAAAAGGAGGAAGCCAGCTGAGCACAAGCATTCATCTGCTCTCTTCTTTCTGACTGCAGAGTCAACGTGACTAGCTGCTTCAAGCTCCTGCCACCTTGACATCCCCGCCATAATGGACTGTACCCTTGAACTGTGAGCCAAAATAAACCCTCCCATCCTTCAGTTGCTTTTGTCAGGGTATTTTGTCACAGCATGAGACAAGTAACTAATACAACTTTACATTCATACTCAGGAGTATGTCTCACTGATGAGCAGGCAAATAAACAATGATAGTTACATTCAGCCCAATGCTGTGCAACCACAAAAAGGGGCTGAATCTTAAAAAATTACATCAAGTGAGACATATTCCTGAAATGACACACATTGCATCATTTTCATCCTGATCTTTTTGTGTGAACAGTCCTTATTAGGTAGATGCAAAGAAATAAAGTGAAGACCAGTAGCTGTCAGAGGAAGTGGTGGTTGGGAGGGTGGTAAGGGAGCAACTGCTTCGAGGCTTAGGGATTTCCTTCTGAAGTAACAAAAACACTTTGAAAGTATAGGTGGTAGGTTGCACTACACTGCAAATGTACTAGTAGGCATTGAATTACTTGCTTTAAAATGGTTAGTTTTATGTTTCAGAAAGAAAACAAAAGACACTGAGGTGTTAAGAGTGATTGGACTCCACTTCTAAGGTTCCATAAAACTGAAATAACTGAGAGAAAGTTGACTATATAGTCAATTTTTGCTCAATATTGGTAACAGAAAATAGTTATCATAGAAATACTTTATAATAAACTCTTTAGAAAAGCAATAAATATACTATTGTGTACAAATAATCACCAGTACTGAAATGTTTTCTGTACCTGGGCAGAAATACTCATATTCTTTGCTCCTATTTCTCATTTTGCAAAATTTCACTTGGAGGTTCAATTTTGAATACTCTGGATGTAAAATATGCAAGTATACTGACAACACTAAAATGTCCACACAAAGGAGTGTGTGTCAAAAATAAATAAATAAAAGCATGCCGCAGGTCTGAGCTAAAGTAAGAGCTGTCTTACCTTTGCCAGGCCAGAGAGGAGCTCTAGAGCAGCCAGGGAAATGCTCATATCTTGCCGCCACTGGGAGTTGAGTCTCTGGGTGACAAGATGGATGCTGCGAATCAGGAGGCCAGCAGCTGAATCTGTATTAAGAGCTAGGATATAACCCAATGCCACACCCACAGGGAGGGAAAACAACTAAGCATTAGTAACAGAAGCACAGCATTCCGCCAGGCACAGACCACAGCAGCCACAGTGAGCACAATGGGCACCCACACAGAGCTATGCTTCCCGCCCACCAGCCTGAGCACCAGGCCTGATGGTGCACAAGGCACACAAGGGGCTGGGCTAGCTTCTAGCTCCCAGTCCACACTCTGATAAAGAACACTATAGACTTGGCAGTTTCAGTACAATCCTTAAAATGAAAAATGCCATCTTAAATTTTTAAATAAATTATAACTTATAGAGTTTAGTCTTCAAAAAGAACAATGAAAAGGCACTTAAGTATTTCCTAGAGTTTTACAGAGGGAAGAATTCAACCTCATAGCCCCCTCAGATACTAAGCATTACCTTAAAGCATCTGTTGAAATGACAGGGTTTAAACCAGTAAAACCCACATGCAATGCCTTTTCAAGCCCATATTTACATTTAACTCTGTACCGCTACTTTAATATATTTAAAAAGGTTAAATAACCAAGCCAATGTTTTTACTTGAACTTCAATTTTATATTTAAAGTAATTGTTACTTAAAGAGTGAATTCCAAGAAATTAAACTATGATAAATTAAATTGTAATTATAAAGGAAGCTTTAGGGGCATTATACCTGTGGATCCTATCAGAAAGAGGGCAGTGACAACAGAAAAAGGAATGATCATTAAAGAGAGACAGTCATGCGACACTAACACAAATCTGGATTTCTTAGTAAAAATATGACGTAACAAGCAGAAGTCACTAACACCAACTGGAAATACTGGAACAATCACTGCAAACACTTATATGCAACACATGCAGTAACAACAAATTCTCTTTAGCTTTGAAATGCCTTAGAGTGTACTAGAAACGCCCAACCCAGAGAGCCTACATCTACGCAAGAGGTAACAATTTAAATGGGCTGTATGACTCTGTACTTGACATGCTGATGGGTAACATATCATAAACTGCAAGTGAAAGCATGCCCCATGAACACGGTTCATGAATCCTCCAGACGACTAAAAAGTCAAGCTCACATCTAGGGAATTAGATACCCTAATCTCATGGAATAAACACAGATTCAATCACTATTAGCATTTGTTCATAAAAACATAAAGCATTCACACTAAATCCATAAAATAATTGCTCAGTATAAAGGACATCACTAAACAAGATCCTTTGCTGACAGTATTTTATTTAGCAGAGCAAAAAAAAGAAAAGAAAAGAGCCATCTCTTTATTCTAGCTGAAGAGCCTACAAGACAGTTTTAACATGGAGACACATGCTCCTCTAGATCTCCTCTAATTCAGCCTCCAACACTTCCCTCACAACTACAATTATGTGGCTCTGCCATCATTCTGAGAGCTCTGAAGCAAGGCCCACATCTTATATGAGCCTGCATCATCAGCTCCTGGTACAGAACCCAGACCTTTCACCATAAACATCTGTGAGATCTAAAAACTCCAAAACAGAGCTACAAGAAATCATAAAAATGCTTTTTCCTTAGTTTTTTTTTTTAAACTAGCATTTTCTATTATACCTAGGTAGATACATTTTTTTTTTTTGTTTTCAATTCCTAAAAAGTTTAAGTTTTGCTTACTTTGTAAATCTGAGAATTAATACACGTGTAAATGCTAACAGACTGTTTTAAACACAGCTTACCATAATCCCTTAGGAGAGCTTGAGCAGGTCTCTCACTATCAGGTGTTGTAGGTTCTGTGCTTCCTCCACTTGCTGAACTAATGCCACTATTAGTACGACTATGACTCTTCAGGTTATTTTCTCCACCACCCTAGTCAAATGAAAATGAACCAAGATGAGCTTTACAAGTATAAAAAGAAGTTAACTATCAAAATCTTTGTTAGAGTTGAGGCTATGGCTCAAAAAAACAGCACTCGCCTCAAGTGCATGAGGCCCTAGGTTCATCCCTAGTACTGCACATGTTAACAGACTAATTAGCACAGGTGATAAACAGACAAAGGGTTGAAATCATGGTGTTATTGTTGTTAAAAGGTATGCAGGGCTTGATAACTACAGGTATCCATACTGAAGTGTCCTGTGCTGTTTTTCAAAGGGCCACCTTATATGTTAGAGTCCACTGGCTAAAAGACTTTGAGTCATTAAGGAAATTACCTTAAAGCACCTCCAGAGAAAAACTTCAAAACAGGAATATAATCTTCAAATAAAGACAATAGGGGGATGGGAGATGAGCTCAGTTAATACAGTGTTTGCCACTCAAGCATGAGAACCTGAATTTGATCCCCAGAATCTACTTTAGGGGGAAAAAAAGGCCAAAGGAAGGAAAGGGCTAGGGAGATGGAAGAGGACTTGCTACACAAGCATAAGATCCTCAGTTCAAATCCTCGGCAAAGCAATAGCGCAGAATACCTGACATCTTCCTCTTACATCCATGCTCACACCAATACCCACTTGCACACACGTTTGAAAACACACAAACATACAAGCACACCCAGACACATATATCTACACATGCATGGAGACTCACATCCATCTGCATATATGCACACACAAAACAGCAACTTTTTAAATGCAGGTGTATATTAAGTACAAACAATAAGATACTATAGTTAGTATTAATTCCCACACATTTAGGAGCAAATAAACATATCTGTTTCCCCCATATACACAGAACTCACTGCATCTATATCAGCACATTATTAGCCATCTACCAGAATAAGAATAAATTTCCTTAATAATTTTTTCATTAATCCAGTTCACCACATCACACATTATTACCTCCCCTATAGCCCAGCCTTTACCCCAAATTTAACATGCATCTTTAAGAAAGAAGCAAGAGATGCGTCCCATATCTGGGGAGCTTTCTAATTATTTTAAAAGCATTAGCACTTTGGGCACCTGTGTTGGAAGTTTGGTCTGATGGGTGTTACTGGCCCTCAAGATCTGATTACATCTATCCTTGTTTTGTAAACCTAAGACATGCCTGACTGGTTGATTAAACAGCCTATCCCTGGGAGTGGCAGAATGGGATGGGCATGGCTAAGGTTCCTGGGCTTTTGGGTTCAAGAGAGAATAATAGGAATTAGACAGATGGGAAGAGAGGAGGAAGGAGGACACCATGATTTGTTAGCATGGAGAAGAAACCATGTGTGTGAGGAGAAAGGACTCCAATAATGGCATGGAAAGGCCCAGATAAAAAATAAAAGCAAGTATTTATAAGATTATGGATGGAAGATAGTTCAGATGAGTATGATTATGGTGGGATGGCATTGGATGGGGACCGGCAGATGGATGGTAAGGATACTGAGATAGTGTAGATGAAATATCTGCCTGGCCCAAGATAAATAAGGCAATTACAAAATCTAACAGGTGTCTGTGTCTTATTATTTGTGACAGCAGGTTAGATAATACAACTGTGATAATCTTAGGGCTGATAATAAACATTATATAGCCCAATGCTTTCTTTTTATTTACTACAAGACACCTGAAAACTTCTGTTTACAGGAACTACAAACAAAAAAGCAGCTCTTACAGGTCGTCCTGTATCTGTTACGGATAGTAGGAACTAGAAAGGCCTTTCCTAGAACATTGAGACCTGTTGACTGGCACTTCTAAAACAGTCCCAACTGGTGTTTCTCTCATGCAGGATTTCTCAAGGATCTGATGAGGTACTTAACAAGCAAAAATCTCAAAATATGTGATGTTTTAAAATAAGATCTTTCTGAGTCTATGAGCTGAAATTTATAAACAAATGGCTTTAAAAACCAGGTGTGACGGTACAAACCTGTGGAGGGAAGAGCACCAGGAGCTTAAAGTCATCTTCAGCAATATATACAGTTTGAGACTAGCATGGGCTACATGAAACACTGCCTCAAAAAAAAAAAAATAAATAAATAAAAACAATGGGCTGGGGACACAGCTCAGTGGTAGACAGTTTGTTAAGTATGTATGAGGCCCTAGGTTCAGTTCCAGCACTGTCAAATATGATTTACATCAAATCAGAAGCAGATATTCTATGACATATTATATAAGCTTCTTACCATTTCCATTTGGCAACCAATGGCTTCTAAAAGTGCAGAATCCTGAACAATATTTAACATGGCCCCTGCAATAGCAAAACAAACAAAGCCGTTCACATGACACATAATTACAGTAAAATAACTCAGTCAGAGCAAAGAGAATATGATTTGGAAAAAGAGAGGTCATGCACATAACCCCAGAACTTGGAGACCTGAGACAGGACTACTATCTACTATCAACTGAAGCCACCTGGGCTACATAGCAAGTACAGGGCTACAAAGGAAGCCCTATGTCTCCTCCCCTCCCTCTACAGAAAGCTAAGGGAAATTTTGGTAAAGCATTCCTGAAATTCTCTGAGGATTATAAATAAATACATTGATGGGTTAAAAAAGATAATGCATTAAAAATCCCCCAAGTTTTGAAGTGCCTTCAAAAACTGTGTTTTTCACTTATGGGGGGTTGCATACATGTACATGCCACATTCAGTAATCACTTCTCTCCTTCCAAGTTAGGATCCTGGGATGGATCTTGGATCATCAGTTTTGCAAGGCAAGAACTTTAACCCGATAAACTTCTTGCTGCCTGCCTCCAAAGGTCCCCACCCCACTCCTCCAACCACTGCACTGGACTAACCTTTTTACATTCTCTTATTTCTAAAAATGGCCTCTACAAGAGCATTAGTTTTCTCTCTCTCTGATTTAAAACATTTTTCGAACATGTAAATTTTGTGTGCAATTCCCAAGGATAGAATTTAAATGGCTGAATTCTCTTGCTTCTAGTTTTCCTCCTTGGCTTTTTTCTGTTTCCATAGCCACATCAACAGTAACGTGAAAAGATGCATTATCACCTGTTCCTTCAGCTCTTTGTCAAACTAACAATCTACCGTTTACTACTGAGTCCATCTTCTCATAGCCTAACATACCAGACCTCCCAAGTACTCACTCCAATACTAAAAGGAAAAGAGAAGGAAAAAAGCAGGGACAAAGAAAGGGGGAAAAAAAAAGACAACTAAATGCTTTCCTTCTCTCCCCTCATCTCCTTAAATTTATTTTAAATTATTCACTATATTTATATATTTTTTTAATTTGGCTAGAGAAGGGCTATATGCATGCCATGGCATGGGTATGGAGGTCAAAGGACAGCTAAAAGAAACCAGCTCTCTCTTTCACCGTGTGGAATCTGGGATCAAACTCAGTTCTATGAGTCTTGGTAGCAAGTGTCTTTAACCTCTAGACTATCTTGCCAGATCCCTTAAATCTTTTTCTATAAAAAGCAAAAAACAAAAACAAAAAACTCTACTTTTGATTCAGAAACAGTAACAGTTGAATTAGGCTTAGGGCACTCTGAGCTATGTTCCCAGGTCATTAGTACTTAAGCTTCACTTAGCAAAAATGAAACAAAACAAAACTGTCCGGACACAAACCTAGTATCATTTGGGTGTTGTTAGGGTCTGTTTCCGTTTGCAAGGCACCTATTAGTATATTCACAAGTCTCAACTTCAGGGACAGAAAAGTTATTGGTTTATCGTAAGAAGAGCTGTCATCATTACTAAACTTTCCTTCTAGGACCACCTGGAAGAAAAAAAAGAAACTAACATCAGCCACTGTACATGATGACCAATTAGGAAAGAAGAAGGGGACAAGAGGTGAACAGGCTAATGATCCAGGCTTCCAGTCTAATTGTAGCTCCCATTTGACACCTGTGGGAAACACATGAATAGTAAACCAAGATATGTTGGTACTTCCAAAAGAAAAAAATACTCAAGCCAGAAAATATTCATTAATCCATTAGAAATGTGTATTTTTAAATATTTGTTTGTTTATTTAATGTTGACACAGGGTCTCACTGTATGTATGGCCTGGCTGGCCTCCAACTCACAAAGCCCCATCTGCTTCTACCTTCCAGTGCTGGGATTACCGGCTTGTGTGATCATGCAAGGTTAGAAAATAACTGTTTTTAAGCCCCTGTCCCATTTTGTTAAAAGTGCAGTTTAACTTAAACTAGCATATAAAAACAGAATACAGCATTTTAAAAATGTTAGTAAAGATGGTTGGCAGGATGCTGAGACTGAGGGGAGCTACCTATCAAGACCTTGCATCATGAATAAAGCGGGGGGGGGGAGGAGAATAATTAAAGAAACATTACCTCAGATCTGACTGTGCCAAAATGATGAGGGAGGGGCAGCAAAGAAAGCAGGATATTAATGGATGATCTTCTTAATTCTGTTGGATTTACATAGCTTTTGAATTTTGAGAGTTCTCTGCCAAAAAATAAAATAGTCAATAGTATTTTTCAGCTAAAAAGTAATTTTAGCTACTGCCAAGTACATACTATGCCATTTTACCCATAACCCAAGCACTGCACATATGAGAACTGCTATGTTACACAATTACTGATTAAGCTATAATTTGACTGAAAATGTAAGGCCTACTTTATAACAGTAGGATCTCAGCCTGGGTTTTCTCTGACCCATCTAGACCAAGCCAGAAAAGATCCAGTAAGCCCATGGACATATGAGAACTGAAGGCATTCAGGGACTGAGAGGGTTTGGATGCTCTTTACTCAATTTAATGTAGCCTGGGTCCCATTGGACTGTGAAAACAACTAGATAAGATAAATTAGCGAACAAGAGGAAGTACCAAACAGACCAAGCCTAACTAGACAACTGACACAATAGTAAAGAATGACAGCTTACCTGTCAGGCAAAATGGTTTCAAGAGCTGAAATAAAGTAAGGAACCACAACATCAATCCCTTTCAAGTCACAGCAGAACAAAGGAGGGGAGTTTAGAATAACGCTGGCCAAGACAGGATGGCACATATAATCATTTATCTGCAAACCTTGAATTAAAAGCATGTAAAATCTAGGAAAGCAAGAAAAAAATTTTAAACAAACTGCTGATCAAATGTTTCCACATTATTAATATTTTCTACATGGTTATCTGAAGAGCCTTTGTACACTCTTCACTTTAGTTTCTAGGCTTTCAAGTTCTAGTAGGAGTCAACAACTCAGAATCATAAGATCCATATCTATTAAGCTTTTTTAAAATTTAAAATCTTTACAAAGATTTAATTTTACAAATCAAATTACAGGCGCCTACACGTGTCTACAAAGCAAATGTCTGAGTACTTATCAATAAGTTGGTAGGATCAATTAATCAAATTCTAAAGCAGTAAATGTTGCAGCATTCACAATCCTAAGAAATAGAGGTGAATCTGTATCTTTTTCCTTCCTTCACTGCTTCTGAGGGGTGAGAGAAAAGAGTCCCACCAGACTCTGCATTCCCCACAATATAAAGATAACAGTAAGATTCCTTTGAGGAATCTACCTGAACACACTATCCTTTTCCTACAACTCCCAACCACAACCAAGTCCCTAAGCACCCGTTATTCAACAGCAATTGTACTGCTATACTCTTCTTACCACTAGATACTTCTTCCTGTTCTGCAAAACTTAACAATCTCCTCACTCATGGATGCCTACTCGACTCATTTCAACCCATCTTCTGTGCACGAAACTCAACTAAAAACAGGCATGTAATATGCAGTTCTCAACAAATGGCCCACATGCCCTTAAAATGCAAGACTGAAACTTAAATATATTATTTGTCCTCTCACAAACCTGCTGAGTTTGTCACATGACACCTCACCCAGTCTTCTAAGCTAGAGAGAAAGCTCATGTTCACAGCCTTTTCCCTTACTGCTGTTGATACAATTCTGAATAACTCTCTAGCCCAAGGTCTCCCTCAGAGAAATGGGCCCTCCTTGTGAAGAGTAAACTCCAATACCTATATGCCCTTCTCTCACAGCTACATGAAGCTAAAGGAGAGGTAGGCACCTAATGAAATCTTCTTTCCCAAGAATCTCACATTTCAGAGATGCTAACTGGCCCCACTGGTCTTCTAGACAAAGGGTAGACAACTAGGAACTAAGAAGCACACTGCAGTATGAGAAAATGATCTGCAGAGGAGAATGAAGCAGTTCTAGGAGAATCTGTATCTCTGAATGAAGCACAGGAAGCAGGAGAGTTCTTCTGGCCCCTGAACACTCACCAATCCCTGATTCCTACTTTTTATATGCCTTGCTGTATCATTTGACCTTACACTTAATATTAAGTATCACTAGGATCTTATAATTTATTTACTTTGAATTAAACCAGACTTAAAGATAATAGCCCAGGGTTAAAGTTGTTCTGACCAGTATATACCACGTTTTTCCTATGCCTTATGTTGGTTCCCTCTTTTGAGAGTCAATTTACCACTTTCCTGAGCACCTAGCAATACAATGTTCTACTTGAATGTAACCTTACTTCAGCAGCAACATTAACTAGTAGAGAAGAGCAAAGCAGAATCAAGAATTATAAATTTTGGAAGAGTAACAAGTCTGAAATGCCATGGTGAGAACAGAGTGAAGAGAGAAATAAAGTTAAATGCTACAAGGCAGAAGTCAAATAATCAACTCAAGATAAAGAAAGCAGAGGCAAATGATGCCTAGATTCTGGCCTGAGCAGCTAAATGGATCTCAGAGCCATTCACAAATGGTAGAAGCCAGAGATTTGGAGAAGAGAATTCTACCTAACCTCCCAACAGACTAAACACTACCCATCTTTTCTAAATCTAGTATAAACATCTAATAAAATGCCACAACTCTTTCCTGAACCCTCTAGGCTAAGTATGAGATGTTGCTTCCTCCAACCACTCAAAACCATGTATCTCTGTCTCCTGCCAATTTTTGGTTCCTACTGAAACACTGTAATTTTGCATGAACCTATTCACCACAGTCATTAAACTCCCTGGAGTAAGATTCACAGCTGACTTATTTCTGGACTGTATACAAAACCTACTGTTGTGCCAAAAATCTATTAACAAACTATTGTGGTACTTCCAAATCTCTCCAGAATTTACCAATGATAAAATAAATAACAGATCTAGAATAGAAACTTAGAAGTCTTTACCAGATATGATGAGGCAAGTAAAATGGAAAAATTCAAGCAAGTTTCAATTACATAAAGACAGTGGCAGGCATTTCAGACCAACAATGGCTTACTGATTTAGTCTACCAAGCCAGGCCACAACTGTTTCACCATCAAATGATATAAATGCAAAAATAAACAAAAAAAATTCTAAAACCTGGATAAATAAGCTGGCAGAATCTCTTCTCCAGTCTTCTTGCTACAAAAAATTCTACATAATGTCCCACAAGCCTCAGCTCTTCCTGCTTCATAGTTATCAGGAAATTCACTTGCATCAAACACAGGATTGGAAACCATGGTGTCTGTTGACATTTGGGACCCTTTCCGTCGAAACTCCATGCTAGCTTGTGTTGCAATGGCTGGGGAGAGAAAAGGAGCATTTTATTACTTTTGTCAAAATGCCAAATAGGCTCATGGGACCCTGGACACAAAGATTAAATATTGGTGTCATTACATAACTACTTCAATAGAATGCAATAATGCTTTTGTTTACCAACTGTCTTAATTTATTTTTTAAAGGGCTCTCTGATATCTCCTTTGAAATGGATAGCAATTAGTTTACAATAGCATTGTCAACAGATTCTACAAAAAATATTTTTCATTGAATTTCTGGTCAGAAGACTACAATTGTATACATCTGCATACAGATATATACAGAATTTGCCTTTTCTATTATTTATTTTCTGTTTTTCCTCCTTCTACAGAGTGATGCTTACATATTAAGAAAAGTAGCAATTACAATTTGCACAATTAACCCAAATGAACAAAATAGTTAAGAGGGCACCTGCATGCCAGTTTGAATACTTTATGACATGACAAGGTAAGAATGAGAACTGAGTAAGGGAGGAAGAGAGGGCATTCCCACCACCCCCAGCTCCAAAACACACACCAAAGAGCTGCCCAACCAAGCAAATGAGAATGGATTTTAACAACCACAGACAGCAGCAAACTTGAGGTTGATAAATCAGAAAGTTGGGTTGGTAAGGAGGATTATCATGGTCATTCATTGTCACCAAAACAGAAGCCCTTCGAAAGTTGCTTTTAACAAAAGATTTCATAGCACACAGATCACTCTGAAATCTTTTATTACTCTACATAAAATGTTTAAATTGTTTTGTAATGATAGAAGGCTTAATAGATGCAGAGTCAAGCATAAATCTTTATGCAACTTCCCATGAGCCATTTTAGTCCAGAATAAGCTACCCAGCAATAATACATTTGGAAAACACTACATGCAGAATGCATACAAATCAAACACTAAATCTGTATAAAAATAAGCTTAAAGCTTAAAAAAAATTAAAAAAAATTAAAAAGCCAAAACACAGTTAGTGCAAAGTCCTGGAATTCATGACATGACCAGACTAGTATACAGAAATAATGGGATTGACTCAGGCAGATTAATTTGTTTTTGCCAACAATCTTCCCCATTCAAAACACAGAAAAAAATAGTTTTCTTCCCAAGTGCAAAAACTACAATAGACAATGACAATCAAAAATTTTAATGGAATTATGGAAAAAATAAAAACATGACTGCAATTAAGGAGAAGCTTCTGGTTCCTACTTACAAGATTTATAAGAAAGAAGAATTTGGATAAAAGATGCTGCAAGATAATAGAAATAAATGGAAACAAATCAAAGGACAGCAGTAATTATAAAATACTTTAAAGATGGTGAAATTTTACAATAAATTAAGAAGCTTTTTAGCTTTTTAAAAGTTAGATTCAAAGCTTTACGATACCACAAGCTAATTCAAAAGCATAGGAAACTGTGCATTCAGGTCTGAAATTATGGTTTTGTATCATGCAAAACAATGAACAAAGAAAATTACACAGCTACAAAGAATTGAGGTTTTGAACTGCCCATAACGTGCATTAAAATTTTTAGTTCATTAACCCTTCCCAGCTCAATGTTACTTTTACAAAGCACAATGCATGAGGTAAATTGAAGCTAACAAGTTCAAAGAAGCAAATACTTGAGTTAAAGGTGAACTATGTGGCAGAATTCCTTGATGACAGCCAGTACTTAGAAAACACACGTTACTCCCAACCCCTGTGCCTCCCATCCAAGACTTCAAGACTAGCACTCTAAATCCATTTTAACTATTGGATACCTCAAATTTCCTGGGTAATGTAACAGCCTTTAGCGTCTCTGAATATAGACAGGAGGAAGAGAGTTTCTCCTTTCTCCACCAGGTAGAAGGTTAAGAATGAAAGAAAAGTGAGCTGCTGCTTATCATTTGAATTCTAGTTCTATCTTCTACTGCAGACAAAGCTGTTACAAACTCCCCAGAGATGGAAAGTTCTAGATACTCATTATATAAGCCTACCAGAAAACAGCAGACTGAGCCATGCTAGATTCAGAGATGTCAAGGCCAGCAGCTCCATACTCAACAGTTATAAGAATTATCAAAATAAATAAGTAAATAAATAAATATGTGGCTCGACATGGACAATAACATAAATTAATAAACATGGTTCAGAAAACTCAAATATATGGTATATAACATAATGAAAATATCGCCATGAATGGTTTTTAAAACTTTTCACTTAGTCAAGATCTTTAATAAGTAAATGGTAAAATATGAAGTACCTGAATTTGAACAAACTAAAGCAAGCAAAAAAATTTCCAACCCACTCATGCAGCCTCATATTCCATAACATCTTTATACTTAAAACTTTTCTAGGTTATTTAAAAGTTTCATAAGAACATCCAAAATAGTTACATTTATAAACTATTCACAGGCATAAACCTAGCTGTGAATGAACTTCTAAGAAAAAACAGAGTCCCTCATGAACACCTATTAATTTATCCCTGGATTCAACACTCTCCCTGGAGAATAATACTATCAGAAAGTAATACCATCAGACATCTTTTACCTTAATCTGTCTCCAATGACTGTATAAAAGTATTTTATGTAGAAAACAAATAATATACTCTTTAATACATAAACAAGGTACCTGGCACATACTAACGGCAGCTCAATAAATGCCAGCTATCATTATTATTCAACTGTGCAAGACAGATGATAACCAATCAAAACACTCCGTACTACCTCACCATCCATCTGCACTAGCTCCAAGCATAATAGTAAGATGACAAATCCAGTATCATGCCATAGTAAAATCTAATAAAGATACTAGGGCTGACTTGTTAGTGCTCTGCAAATCTTACAAAGTTACAGAGCAGATCATATTTTCTCTAGGCTAAAATCTGAGATGTTACGGTCTACCATGAAGCAAACAGAAAATTCCTGATATTTACATGCGCTGATGATTAAATGGCTATGAAAAAATCTAAGAAAACATTTCAGTGAGTAAATTTTCACTCAAAATCTTTAATTGTTCATATATCTATTATTATCCTGGCTGACATAAAGAGAATTTCCAGGTCACCTACAAAAAGGAATTTGACTCAACAAAAAGTGCCTAACCTGAAGTGTCCCTAATGAAACCAGACAAAGGGCCAAACTTCACAAAATATACATAAAAAGGACAGATTAGAACACATCACAAGTTTCTAGTGGTTCAGCTGGAAGGGGTTAAGCACAACATATTGCTTGGTTAGAAACATGGTGCTTTTCAAGATCAGTATTAATCTTGCAGGTAGGAAAGACTAAAGAGAAAGAAACAGAAAGGGGATAGTGACTACATGTTTCTGGGCATATTTACCAGTCATGCTGCCATCTCTGTTTATTCCATTATGGAGTTTACACTGAACAAATGCAGCATCGAATAACCAGGATCCAAAGAGATTCAAGATGCTGTTAACCTTTGGTCTCCGAGGAGCAGGCAGTGGCCTGGGTTCTGAACTAGTCTGATTTGGACTTGATAGAGGAGAAGTGGAGGATGCCTGGTGCTGGACTTTCGAGGTGTGAGCAGTAGTAACCTACCAGAAGAACATAAGTAAGTGTCCACAGTAATGAAAAGTTGGAGAAAGTTGCAGGACTTGTAATAGTTAGCCTCCATAAAGCAAAACAATGATGTTGAACGTTTGTTCTTACTGTACTTGTCTTCATGGTAGCCTTGTTCACAGTAACAGCCCGGTGCCTCCGGTTATGTGGCGGTGTGGTGTTCACAGCAGCGCTCTGAGGCATACTTAATCTATTCACAGGTGTTGGGGGAGCACTGTCTGATCGGGGTCGAGAAATGCCTTTTAAAAAAAAAGGGAGGTTAGTTTTGTTTTCAAGAAAAATGAAACTGTCCCCAGAATTCACTTACCCTTTCTTCCTGAGTAACAGAACCGTATTTCAATTGGACAGGGAAGCTAGAAGAAAGACTATGTTTTCAAACTTCCCTTTTAAGAGTGTGGCCATGTTTTAAGCTTAGAAAATTAGGCTACTATTGGATACATCTCCCAGAAAAATCTTACAAAAGACAACCAGGCTTCCCTGTCCTTCCTGACTCTTGAAAAGAGAGCTACTGGGACCCTCTCACACATCAAGCAATACACAACAAAACAGACAGCCACCAGACAGAAGGGTCCCGATTCCTTACAGTGATGAAACCACTACAGCAACTACACTGCCTGACCTGCCTCACATAATAACTTGTATGAAAACAAATTATTAAGTGTCAACCATGGAGAGTTTAGGCAGTTTTCATTAAATAAGCATACATTGTTTTTTGCAAAGGTGCCTTGTGATGAATGACATTCACAAACTTTGGAGGTGTCAAAGTACTGTTATTTGCTGCTTTGTAATCATTCACCATGACTAACATTCCAACTGTTCCTGTCATCCAAGAAAGTTCACAGATGTTTGAGAACCCCTTAACTACTTTATTCACTGCTTTGTTAATCAGTCACTATGATTAGTATTATTTCAACTGTTCCTTTGACACAAGAAAGTTTAGAGATGTATGAGAACATCTTAAACAAAACATTCTGATTAGATTGGCAGCAATCTAATTAGAACAAATCTATTAATTGTGCTTTTTCTATTTTGTAAAAATTTTAATAAACTTTATTATTTAAAATCTGTCAAATAGGGCTGAAAAGATGGCTGAGTAGTTAAGAGCACTGTCTGCTCTTCCAAAGGATCTGAGTTCAATTCCCAGCACCCACATGGCAGCTCGTAACTGTCTATGACCCCAATTCCAAGGGATCTGACACCTTCACACTAATGCATATAAAATAAAAATTTTAAATAAAATCTGTCAAATAAAAACAACATACACAAGGTATAGCACATGTCTTTAATCCCAGCCCTTGGGAGACAAGAGGTAGGCACATCTCTGTGAGTTTGAGGCCGGCCTGGTCTACAGAACAAGTTCCAGGACAGCCAAGGCTAAAAGAGAAACCCTGTCTCAAAAAAACAAAACCAAAAACAAAAACCACCAGAATTAAACAGAAACCAAACTCTACACATTTCAATGACCATCTAGTCAGTCTGTACAATCCAGTGTGGAGCCTCTTACTGTATTTTTCATTTTCATTATCAAATGTATTTTTATGCACTTATTTACCATCAAAAACAAAAAAAAATCCACGACAGAGAAAAAACTTACAACTGTGTAATACACTTAACACATATACATAACAATTATTTTAGAAAATGACAGGTATTAAACATGACTCTTAACAATTAAAATATTTTGACCTTTTTTGTATATTACCTATGAAAAACTAAAACACTGGTTCACAATAGGTATAGTTTACCAATGATATCCATGAAAAAAGTCACTAAAGCATTTTAAACTATTTTCATGGTAACTTATAGAATGAGTTCTACAATTTGCAATATGTTTTGCAAACTATTTGTATAATTTCTCCATCTATCTATCAATTTATGTCTTTTTCTTGATATTTTTGTTTGATTTACAGAAAGGCATTCTAGCTATCACAATTTGCTGAAAATAATTAAAAATTATTTTCCATCAAGTTTGTTCCTCTTTCTCTGGGCTTCTCTATGAGGTTCCATCTATAGAATATCTACATACAGCTCTTCAAAAATCTAAGAAACATACACAAAATTCACCTAAGAATGCATCCACCAAGCAGCTGATTCCACGCATGGCACGAAAGAATATCTGAGGCAGCTGTTTAAGGCAAGGGTACTGGCTCAGCTCCTGTGGCATCCCACTCACACTCAGGAACTGCTCCTGAAACTTGGGGGTTGAGCTTATAATGGCTGGATTACTCAGATCCACAGGATTACTGTTGAAAAGAAGAAAGAGTTCATTACATTCTTAAAAATGTCTATAGGAATAGAAGTACATACCATCTAATGTAAGAATTAGAACTACTGCTCAATCATAGTGGTGAAACCTTTAATCCCATCATTCAGTGGGCAGAGGCAAGCAGATCTCTGTGAGTTTCAGGCTAGTCTGTTCAATGTGAGTTAATTCCAGGATAGCCAAGACTATCTAGAAAGACTCTGTCTCAAAAATAAAAATAACAACAAAAAAAAAGAATAGGATTATTTGTGCCTGTTTCTTTAATGTGAAAAGAAGTCTGACTTTATTTGATGAGGTAGGGACTCAAACATGAATGTTTCTCTATAGGCTTGCAGGTTTGCTTGTTCATTGGCTTTTTTAATAATGCTTTTACTAATTCTTTGAGAATTTAATACGTTTTTGTTTATCTGTTTGTTGAGACAAGGTCTCATTTTGTAGCCCTAACTAGCCTGAAACTGTATATGAAGGCCATGCTGTCCTTGAACTCACAGAGATCCAGTTCTGTCTGCCTCCTAGCCTATGCCTCCCAGCCTCTTCCTGCCAAGTGCTGAGTTTAATTAAAGGTGGGAGCCATCATGGCCAGCTTGTTCTTTTAAAAAACAAAAAATAAACAACAACAACAAAACAAGAACCTGCTTTCTTCATAGAATAAGACTAGAAAGTTTTAATTTTTTAAGAATTTTTTCCACTGGGTGTGATGGCTCATGCATTTAATCTCAATACTTAGGAGGCAGAGGAAGGTAGATCTGTGAGTTCAAGGCCAGCCTGGTCTACAAAGCTGTTCCTTTCTAAAGAAAAAAAAAAAAATTAATGTTTAAACTAACTAATAGAAAACAAGCCAACGAAAATTTCATGAAGAAATTTTTAATATAAACATCTGTCCATATGTATGGACATACCAACAAGTGCAAGGACAACATCTGCTAATAGCATTAGTAAAAACCAATTGGAACCTTGCTGTTTCCAGAAAAAAAGACAAGATTCTGCTTATACTCTACGTCACATTCAGCCCTCTCCCCAACAAATCTGCCAACGGAGAGTGTGGCCCTGTCTGAGTACTCATCACAGTCCTACTTCCGATCCACCCACAGCTCACTTAAACAAAACATAAACCTATTCAAAAGGAATCTATCCAAATGCCTTTGAGAAGTCTGCAATATTAACCCAATTAACAAAAATAATTTGACCTAATGTATCTCTTTTGAGTGTGAGCAGAGGAAAAGGCCCAGTACCTAAAAGAGCCAGAGCTGGGGCCACAGTGTTCACAGCTGTTCACGTCACTAAATCATACACTCCTGAAAGGCAGGAGGAACCAGCAAAAGGGAAACAGTCTACCAGAGAGAATAGGTATAAACACAAGAAGAAAGAAAGCTGAGAAAGAGAAGGCTGAGTGTTCGTGACTCAAAAATAACATTCAAAGCTTGATCTTTTCCCAACTGCTTCTTCGAGTTTAATGAGGGCTCTCCACGGATTCACAGTAACCTCTCCTCCACTGGTGGCAATAGTGTGTGGGTATGTGGTTGTGTGTGTGTGTGTGTGTGTGTGTGTGTGTGCGCGCGTGCATTGCTAACCCAGGTTTTTACTACTTATAACAAAACAAACCCTGACTAGAACGCCAGTATTATCCCAAGAACAAAGATAAAGCCTAAGAGATCAATTAGGAATGAAGAAATTAGAAAATATTACACAACAATTATTCTAAAATGTTTTTGAAAACAGGGTCTTACAATGAAGTTACAGACTAGCATGAAACTATTTGTGATCTTTCTGCCTCATATAAGGATATAGTAACATAACAAAAGCTAGCTTCCCACTATCTTAGCGTAAGAAATAGGCAAATTTTGTGGATAAAACACTTCTGGTTCCTTCAGAGTAACTGAGCACAGTGGCTCAATCCCTGTATTCAAGAAGCTCAGTAGGTTCAAGGCCAGTTTGAGCTACACAGCAAGTCCCTGCCTCAAATAATAAAAAAAATAAAGGAGGGGACTATGTTTAAGTGGTAGACTACATGCTTAGAATGTACAAACCCAAGTTCAATTCCTGGTACCGAGTAAACAAGCAATGTTTAAAAGGAGACTGAAGAGATAGCTCACTAGTTAAGCGTACATACTGCTCTTCTAGAGTACCCAAGTTCAGTTCCCAACATCCACATTGTGACTCACCACCTCCTGTAACTCCAGCTGCATGGATATGATGCTCTCTTTTGCCACTTAAGGGTACCCAAATACACAATATACACTCACAAAGAGAGATACATACACATAAATAAAAATCATCTTTCTCGGGACTGGAGAGATGGCTCAGTGGTTAGGAGCACTGCCTGCTCTTTCAGAGGTCCTGAGTTCAATTCCCAGGCACCTACATGGTGGTTCCCAACCATCTGTAATGTGATCTGATGCCCTCTTTTGGCATGCAGGTATACATGCAGATGGAGCACTCATATACATAAATAAAAATATTTTTTTAAATTTAAAAGTGGATTCTAGTTATACCACAGTTCTTATATTTGGCAGAGATTAGTTTTTTCTACTTTCCTTTTTTTAAAATTTATTTATTATTTATACAGTATTCTGCCTATATGACTGTTTGCATGCCAGAAGAGGGTACCAGATCTCACTATAGACGGTTGTGAGCCACCATGTGATTACTGGGAATTCAACTCAGGCCCTCTAGAAGAACAGCCAGTGCTCTTAACCTCTGAGCCACCTCTCCAGCCCTCTACTTTCCTTTTCCTCCTCTGTTTTCTTTCTAAAAATTTTTATTTTATTGAGCCAGCGAGGTGGTTAATGGACTGAAACACTTGCCACTGCATGATGCTGGCGTGATAGCTGAAATTCAATCCATAGAATCCATGTAAAGTAGGTTGTCCTTGGGGCTTTACACACATGCCACAGCACATGTATTTGCATCTACACACACACATCATAATAGAAACAACAAATAAATGCCATTTTAAAAAATGAAACAGGTCCAGGTGTGATGGTGCTTGCCCTTAATCCCAGCACTCAGGAAGCAGAGGCAAGTGGATCTCTGTGAGTTCGAGGCCAACATGGTCTATAAGGGGAGTTCAGGACAGCCAAAGCTACCCAGAGAAACCCTGTCTCAAAAAAACAAACAAACAAAAAGAAAGAAAAGAACGGCAGGAGGGAAAACCCTTGATTTTTCAACAGGGTTTCTCTGGGTAGCCCTGGCTGTCCTGGAACTCAACTCTGTATGTAGACCAGGCTGGCCTTAAAACTCAGAGACCCTCCTGCTTTTGCCTCTGCCTCTGCCTCCTTCGTGCTGGGATTAAAGATGTGAGCTACCATCACCAGCTTCTTCTGTGAAATTTAAGGTCTGTTTTTCAATGAAATTTTAAATGAGGCTGGCAGAAGAAGGCACTAAGAGTAAGAATGATGATCCAGTAGGGACAGAGAGAAGCATGACAATGAAGTCCTGACAAAGACGTCATCATCTAAGATGCAGCAACAGACAGGAAAATAAGTTCCTAGAGAGGGTAGTCGAGAACAGCTGAAGGCCACCCAAGCCCACTGGAATAGAGAAAGGAGGTGCATGATGCAGCGTGCATGCTGCTCAATTCAGCTCCATCCAGTGGACTATGCTTAGCATTCACATGCTGCATTCCAGCAGAAGCACAGTGTAATTGCCCTAAGACACTTACTGGGTAAAGAACACAAAAGTAAAATGACAATACCTTAGCATATGTAAGAATCGAAACCATGTTTGTGCAACACATTCATTGTCCATTTCTGGAGGGATCAGATTGGCATCTTCATCAGGAACTTTAAAGGGAGGAAATGAAGGACCGTATGTAAAGCGGAGCAATCTGGAAAATAAAACCACATACCACTAAGTCCATTTCTTTCTTTTTGACTTGTTTTTCTTTTGATGGTACTAAGGATTGAACCTAGGCCTTGCACATTCTAGGCAAGTGCTGTACCACTGAACTATATCCTAGCCCATTAAAACTTTTGTTTTGAAACAAGATCTCACTAATGGCAGGGGCTGGCCATAAACATCTGATCCTCCTGTCTCTGCCTGATTAACAAAGATTATAGTCCTGTACCCTGTACCAAGTCCAGCTACCAAGTTCATTATTGACAAAATTAAACATATATTTAAGCATTATATAAGAAAACAGATTAAACATACCTTAGCTAAGTCAAAAAGGTATAAGAAAACTGATTTGTAAAAACAATAAACTTCAAGGGATTTTCAATTCTTTTAAAAATGATTTAAACTTTTATCTGAAATATTCAAACTATTTAATTTAACTTAGTATTTAACTTGCAAGTAATAAATTATATATTTTTGTTATTGTACCTATAAAATTACATATTTAATTATTTGACTGGATGGTTTTGGTTTTTGTGTTTGTTTTGAGGCAGAGGTTATTTAGCTCTGGCTGACATGGAATGCACTATACAGATTGGCATAGATCTTACTACATACACCAGGCTGGCCTCAAACTCAGAGATCTGTGTACTTCTTCCTCCTGAGTGCTGGGATTAAAGGTATATGCTACCATACTCAGCTTCTTATTACTTTTAAAAACCTGATACCACTATAAATCCTTCAATACAACTAAGATATAATTTATTCATAACAACTTTACAAGAAGTTCAGAATTTAGTATTTATATGTATAGAATATAGTACATTTTTATGATGTACCATAAAAGTTAACTGAAATCAACAATTTATTTACATAATAGTAATATTCTAGATGTTTTAGGACTTTTCAAAGCCATTTGAAAAGTCAATTACTCTGTGTCTAGGGATTTCATTTTAATAAAACAATCAGTACATATAAATCTGTAGGAAGTATTCCTTCAACAAAATTTCTAATGTAAAAAGTCAGAACAGCATATTTATTGAAATAGAATTTATTAAATTATATAAGACTAAAATGCAACCTCAAGAATCATTTACAAATAAATACAGGTAATTAAAAATGACTTGAATCAGACAACAAATGAAAAACACTGGTAAACAATATTATCTCAAACTGTTTTTTTTTTTAACAACTAAACTAAATGTGGGAAAGTACATTTAAAAATATTTCCATATATTTAAAAACATTTTTAAATGACAGGATGTTCGCTCTATTTTCCAATATTTCTATCGGCATGTATGGCTTTTGTAATCAAAACTAATTAAAAGAAGACACAGTATCCACCCTCATGACATGCCACACATGTAAAGACAACTCTGCGGAATCTGTTCTCTCCTTTTACCTTTACATATGAGTTCTGGGGGTTAAGCTCAGGTTGTCAGGTTTGCACGGCAAGTACCTCTATCATGAGCCATCCCCCTGACCTCTTTATTTCTTTTAAACATGCTTTTCAAACTACATTCCACGAAGCCCATCCAGACAGAAGCAGAGAACAGCTGCCCCAAGGTCTGGTGGTTGAGGACAATGGCCTACCTGGAAGTGAGTGCACAGATGACCTTGCTCCACTGCTCCACCACTGCAGGGTGGTGCCTCCAGTTAGCCACCATCTCCTTGGCAGTCTTCCAGTAAGGAGGAGTTGGGAAGCACCGGGTGCAAGCTAGTAACCAAACTTCAAAGAGAACACCAATCAACTTCTCTGCTAGATTCTCAGCAATGCCACCTAGCCAATGAAAAGAAACATATCTTTGGCATACTTATTTTTAAAACAGAATCTTTCATTCATTATATTGGAAAACTGGTCAAAAACTGAATAGCTGTAATGTCAATAACAATTTTTCAAATAACTAAATTGAGAAGTTTAGGAGCAAGCTCCTATGAAGAAATCATAGAGAACATCAATGAATTACTTTTTGAGAATTTTCAAATTGTTCTGCTAGTTTTTAATACAGATCTTAAGGTTCCAGCTTGGGGCAAACAGGAAAGAGAGAAAAAGATGAATGCCAACAATGACTGACCACTACAAGTCACCTTCTGCGGCAAGCAGTTCACTCATGACCTCACAGAATCTTCTCATTTATTTCTGCAGGACAGATACCTGTAAATACCTATTAGCTTTTTGTTTAAAGACATGTTCCTCTCATACAACTCAAGTTAACCTGGAACTTAACTGTACAGTAAAGGGTAACCCTGAACTTCTAATCTTTCTGCTTCCACCTGAGATTATAGGTGTGAGCCACCATGCCAGTATGTCCCTACTCCATTCAGCCAATAAAAAAAGAATAGAAGAAAAACACCAAGGTCTTCCTAACTCCAAGGTCGGCAACAAACGCTCCACGCACATAAAGCTTCCCTTCAGTGGAGAAAGGCACAGGGAAAGCTAAGCACTGGCACTGGGCACGTCAAAGTCCTGAAACCAGAAGGGCCAGTGTACTTCATTCTGCACAACCCAAGATAGTAAAGTTAGGAGTGGAAGGAAAAGTAATTGGAATGTGCACATCAAACAAGCAAAATCAAAGTTCCAATAATCAAGAGGCCAAGAAGGGGGTAAGTTGCCTGTTTCACACTGTTGAGATCAGTCACTGGCATGGGGAACCAATAGCAGATAGCCAATGCATTAGTGCTGTGACTGGCAAGCTACTGTATACAAGACTGTATTCCTATCAAGGGTCCTTTCCCACACTGCAATTCCAAGATTCCTTCCAGACATTTCCTTGGTCATTACATCTGACAACACACACAAACTTATGTTAGTAGAGAGAGTGCACAGAGAATAAGAACAACAGATCCTGGAACTCAAATACCAACTTACAGTTTATGTATACTCTGTTTTACTCTACAAAGCAGGGCTTCTGAAATACATTGTAAAACTATATAGAGGCTTTATCACTAGCTAATGAATGTCATACTTCTAAATCAAACACCTTAAGACTTTGGAGGTTTTATTTGCCAAATAAGAGATTTTCTAAGCTGGGGGTGGAACTCAGTCTCAGTGGTTAAGTGTTTGCCCACCATGGGCAAGGTCCTGGGCCATTTCCATAGTACCTCAAGGCGGGTGGACAAGATATCTCACTATCATTACTATCAAGCTTTTAGACTCTACTTTGATAACAACTTTGTCATCCAGTTAATTATCCACAGACCCTAATCTAGTATTTGCTGTTTCCAAGATAAGCTACTGCACAAAACAAACAATTGTTCCTATCCTTCTCCAACATGATTAATTACAAATCCTTCTCTACATTAGCAAAATAATCACTGAAGGCAAAATAACTTAGACACATACACACAAAAACAAACACACATTCTTTTTTTTAAGGTATGATCTCACTATGTCATGCTAGTTAGTCTGGAACTTACTATGTAGACCAGGCTGGTCTTGAACTTAGAGAGCCACCTGCCTCTGCCTCCTGAGCTCTAGGATTAAAGGCATGTGCCCCACCTCCAGCCCATACTGTATCTTTCCAGCCTAAAAATTGTTAACTTTGGTTTGTCAACAATCTGAACAAAATTTGAAATTTTCACTGAGTCTATCATTCAGTAAGTTTAAATGTGAACTATATTTGGAGCTCAGAAATATATAGGGAAAAATTCATTAACAAACCTTGAACAGTTGGTGGGGCCAGAAGTATGTCATTAATTTGCAGAAGAAACAACAGTAAGACTTCCCAGGTTTCTCGAGCCATGATGGATGACTCACGGGCCAGTTTCTGAATGGCTCTCAGAACCTGTAAGCATAGTCGGATCTGACTGGAGCCCTGTTCCTGTCTGAAGAAGACAGACAGATATCACTGACAGGCCTGGAAGAGAGACAGCAACAGCCAAAGAACAGAAAACTTACTGACGCAGAACAGTGGTCCAATGACATTGCCTAAGCACCAGTGGGCAGGGCTAAGTCCAACCCTCCTTGGTTTACAGCTAGTTTCCCCCACTATTCAGTGCACCATCCTGAGATTTCTATCTACCTCTCCTACAAAAAGTTAACTTCTGGGAGAAAACAGAAAAACCAGAATGTAAACTTTACCTCTGGATTTTCTTTCTGAAATGTATCTGGCACATAATTGCAGATATTCAACTAGCTCCTGAAAGATGAGTGCATACCTAGTTGCCTCTGCTCTTCACACTGGAGCAGAAAAGCCCTTATATCCTTTTTCAGTTTTCTGAAATACACATTCATGAGACTTCTTCAAGTGTTTACAGTATTCACAGTCACCCCAAAGGTAGTATCTGTTAGGAGGCCCAATGGAGTGTCCAAAATTGATATAGCATGTCAGTATCTCCTTAGAGAAGAGCACCTGCTATTATCGTTCTAATAAAAACACAGGCATTCCAAAGGGCTCCAAGAGCTCCTCAAACAACAGTTGCAAAATTCTCTTTAGACATTTTTGCTCCTTAAGAGAAGAAAACTATTCCATAAAATGGAGTAGAGGGGAAAGCTAGAGATCCAGGGCATAGCCCTTGCCTCACTTTTCAAGATATCCCAACTGAAAATCTCAAGAACAGCTTTAACAACAGGTGAGCTGCCCTCCCGCTTTCTCATGACAAACTCAACACATTACTGATATAAAGTCAACTTTCTATAAATTATGACTTGACACAAAGAGCTGGAGAGTCTTGAAGAAACGTCAGCAAATCATCTAAGTCCTAGAACTCCCACTCCTTAGACCTAGGCTATGACACACATATCTGGACCCTACCTTAAAGTTGCAGACAAATCATACAACTAAGTCATTAAATGTTCCCTAAAGAAATTAAAACTGGGCCAGGGGTATGGAATGGCTTAACAGGTAAGATCATTCCCTATACAAACATAAAAGGACCTAAGTTTAAATCCTTAGCATTCACATAAAAAGCCGGGCATAGCTGTGTACCTGTAACCCCAGTGTTGCAGGATGGAGACAGGTAGATCCTGGAAGTTTGATAGCCAGGCAGCTTAGCCGAAATGGCAAGCTTCTGGTTCAGCAAAAGGCCCTGTCTCAAGGGAGTGAGGTAAAGAGCAATAGAGGAAGATACCCAAATCCCTCCTCTGACTTCTGTCTATGGGTGCACCCACACTTGTGCATGCATCACACAGACACACACATGGGGACAGAAGTGTCCATCCCACATTCATCTAGAGGTGAAGTTCATTAGATAGCACACAGCTCAAGCATGTGTTTGTTCTGCCTTACTTGGAGAAGAATAAAGAATGACTTAATAGCCTTCAAACCTTATTCACCCATAAAATATGAAGCCCAGAATAAGAAATAAAAGCAGTAATAGGGTGCTGGAGCTGTCCTTCTTTTGAGGTGGCTACTATTGTACACGCTCCCCACAGTAGCCATTCTTTCTAGGTGTAGAGCCTGCCTAGTAGCAGGAAAGGAAATAAGTCCTCCTCTGGTTCCTTAACCTCACTCAAAAGGCCTAAATTTAGTCAGGTACAGGATTCTAGTTTCTAATAGTAGAAGAAACAGGGTAGTCTTCACATAAAAAATGAGGTCTGAATAAAGGAGATTTTCTTCAATCTCAAAAGTGACTTGTGGTTTTCATAAAAACTTTAGAATATGGACTAGTGAATTGACCAGAACTTGACTAACACCTGCTGTTTTAACACATTTATTTATTTGTTTGTTTGCTTATTTTTATGTTGGCACTCTGCCTGCAGGTATGTCTGTGTACCAGGTATGTGCATTGCCCACAGAGGCCAAAAGAATACACCAGATACCCTGGACTAGAGCTATAGATGGCTGTGAGCTACCCTGTAGAGTGCTCTTCCTGTGGAACAGCAGCCAGTGCTCCTAACCGCTGAGCCATCTCTAGCCCATAGACTAAGTTAAGAAGCAAGAACTTTACTTACAAAGGCAGCTGGCGAAATGGCTCAGCAGTTAAGAGCACTGGCTGCTCTTCCAGATGACCCAGGTTTAATTTTCAGCAGCCACATGGCAGTTCACAACTGTTTGTAACTCCAGTTGTAAAAATTATTAACTTAGTAATCTATAACTGCTTTCCTGTTCTACACAGATCTGAGGAATTGCAACACCATGTAGCCAGCAATATAGCTAGCTTTAAAAAAAAAAAAAATGTGGACCACTGGTTTAGGAGACACATATACATGGATGAGGAAAAAAAAAGATACTGCATTTCTTATAATGTAATATATCTCAGCAATTAAAACTCTAATCAATTTTAACAGATAAAACAGTCTTCACTCAATTATGAAAAAATATCAAACTAATGGGTAAAAGAGAAAGTCATATTAACTTAATCTCTAGCAAAAGGTAAAGGTAAACTGACTCTACTTTGAGTCAGTTTATATAAAAACAACTAATTAAGTAAGTGCTAATGACATTTGGATGAACTATCTAAATTTTTTAAACTTAAACTTCTAATACTGGAATGTTAGATCATAAGCCCCAATATACAGCATTGAAAACATTCACCTAATATTCATATACTACCAATGGCCAAGAAAACCCTAATATTTGAACCAGTGACTTTTAGAATTTACTGACCTATACACACACACACACATTTCTGAGGAGCACACTAGTTATCAAATAGCAAAACAACTTACACTCATACTTTCTAAGAGAGAAAAGTAAAAACAAAAGCACAATTTATTCAACTGCCATTACTGTTTTCAACAGTACATCAGGCTTAGTGGCAAGTACCTTTACCCACTGAGCCATCTCAACAATATTTTTAGGCTGGAGACAGGGTCTCATGATGTAGCTCTCAGGCTGGCTTTCAACTCCTTCTGTAGACAAGGAGTTGCTGTCTTCAATGCCCAATCTTAACTCCACCTCTAAAGTGCTGGGATTATAGGTATGAACCACCATGCCTGCCCTGTTTACTAATTCTATGTCTTCATATCCACAAGAAAACAGTTGCCCTTGTTTTAAGTGGAGACAAGAATTATGATATTCAAAAGTACGCACAAGTTGGTACACATGAGCATGTGTCCTTGCCAGTGTTTTCCTTCTCTTCCACCATATGGGTTCCAGAGATAAAACTATGATCATTAGGCTTAGTAACTAGCATCTTTACCCACTAAGCCATCTTGCCAACCCCCACCAAATAATGTTTAAAAAGGGAAAGAAATATGTCACTATTACCATATTTTAAATATCCAACATCTCAGAAACAAGGCCAAAAAGTATTTAAAATAAAGACACATCTATTAAAAAAACTGTGGTAAATCCAAGAGTGGCAGAGTACACCTGTAATCTCAGAACCCAAAAGACTAGGACAGGAAGATATGAGTTTGGATCAACATGGGCTACACAGCAAGTTCAAGACCAGTCTGGGCTACACAGTGAGATGCCATCTCAAAAAAAAAAAAAAAAAAACTTCTGGTAAACATTACATAACCCTGTAAGTCTATTTTTTATTCATATTTATAGAATCCATAAGTGAATAAGTAAAGTTCAAAGACTAACAATAAATCAATTTCTATATTTGTTAAAGTAGCACTTATATATACCTTATTATGATCTTGATAATGACCAGATAGTCAGATATAACTTACCTTGGAACAAAAAGATTTTGTAGGTGTTTTAATATACTTTGAACATATAGATTAGGCTCTTTAATAATTGGTAGTGGAATAGAATCTTTCGGCAACACCAAAGCCATAATCCAATCTGTATATACATCAACACAATATTTTACAGTCTCTCCATCCAATGGAAGGGTTAGTCCATAGCAAATTACTTCCATGGTCCATTTCACCTAAGCAAAAAAAATTCACAAAGATTATGGACCTTTATATCTATTTCATTAGATTAATTTAAAATACAACATCTTCTAGTGCCCACATGCTTTAGGTTGATGATATAGTCATCTCAACAAATACATCAAATTTACTTTAGACACATACTTTTTATGAGACATATTCATGTTGTATTTGTCGAGAAAACTTCAGGTAAAATTTAATTATTTTTAAATATTAAGCCTAATCATGCTTTTACCTTCTGATATCATTACCATTCACTGTGAAATGATCCTTTCAATTTTCTATAGATACTAGAAATGTAAGAATAGAAAATGCAGGGGCTGGAGGGATGGCTCAGCGGTTAAGAGCACTTGCTAGTCTTCCAAAGGACCTGAATTCAATTTCCAGCACCAACAGGGTGGCTCACAACCATCTATAACTGTAGTCCCATGGAATCCAATGCCCTCTTCTAGTATATAAATGTACATACAGACAAAATACCCATATACATAAATAAATAAACCTTTTTATGAAAAAATAGAAAACGTAGGATTTTAATCTACTCAATTTGCATGAGTAAATATGAGTAAATCAATTCAAGGGCCTAGAGAGATGGCTCAGATGTTAAGAGCACTGCCTGTTCTTTCAAAGGTCCTGAGTTCAATTTCTAGCAACCACATGGTTGTTCCTAACCATCTATAATGAGATCTGGTGCCTTCTTCTGGTATACAGGCATACATGCAGGCAAAATACTATATAGATAATAAATAAATCTTAAAAAAAACAATTACATTACATTCCATCTTCAGATTGCGCAACAGGAACAAATGACAGAAAGGAAGATTAGTTGGTCAACTTATTATACAACTTATTTTCTCTATAAAAAATAAATAAATAAATAATAAATAAATGAATAAATAAATAAATAAATAGAAGGGGAGGAGGACTTCCTCTATCAATGGACTAGGGGAGGGGCATAGGGGGAGAACAGGGGAGGGGACTGAGGGAGGGGGCCACGGTTGGGATACAAATTGAATAAATTGTAATAAATTATAATAATAATTTTTTTAAACCAACACTAAAATGGACAGGTGAGAACACAGGTGAAGAAGGACTGAATGGGTAAGGTCTGAACCAGGCATCTAGCCACAGAAACACATACTAAGTGCTCCAAGAAATAAGATGCTAAGAGAAAGGGGGGGGGGGAATCTCCTAAATTGAAAAAGAAAATGAAACTACATCCTAGACACCAAAGCCTAGAATGTTTAAGTGAATTCCAGACAAAACTTGGGGACAAATACTAAGCAGATACGAAGAAACACTTAACAAAAGGTATGATGATCTCTAAGAACCAGGTTGCTCGAAAAGACCAAGTCAAGCCAGGTTTTATTACAAGAGCTAACAATTGTACAATCACTGCAGTTTAAAAAGTACCTTCATAAAAGCCACCATCACCATAATCCCACATAAAAGCGTAAACTGCCCTCATTTCATACATCAGAAAAATAAAATTTAGGATGTTTAAGTAATTCAGCCCACTACTGGTTTACAAATACTGAAGTTAAAGATGAACCTTGTTTTTCAATGAGAAACATAACCTGGTTTTCCAGCCCCAAGTTTTAAAGTGTCTCACCAAGTCATTATTAACTGTTTTGGCATTGGGACATCTTAGCTTTAGCTGGAAATTTGGCAAGAAATCCTAATGGACAAGGATGGAGACATAACAGCCCATAGGATGTAGAATGGCCAGATTTATAAGTGGACCAAATACCACAGACAATAACAGGATGAAGGTTCTGAAATTACTTGGGGAAAGGGTGCCACTGGCTTACCAATGGCCACACCAAGTTCATGCTACTGCTGCTGTTTTGTGGTGCTAGGGATTAAACCCAGGGCCCTAAGAACACTAGGGAAGTACTCTACTTCTGAGCTATACCACCAACCTACCTTGCCAAAACTTTTATTTAGGCTAGGCTAGGTTGATGTTGCATGCCTGTAACCCCAGCACTCCCAGAGGCTAAAGCAGGGGAATCTCAAGTTCAAGCAGCCAAAGCTACACAGTAAGTCCAAGACAGCATAAACTAAACAGGGAAGTCCTATAACAACAACACTTTGGATAATAAACAAACAATGGTCAATTATCAGTAAACAACACAAAGAAAAAAAGGACAGTCAGCATGTTGGCTAGAATTCAGGTTTACTAAATTTGAATCTGACGAGATAAATTCATATATTGAATCTGGGGGAAGAAGACAGGTGGAATTAGGACAGGGTCTTGCTAGAAAGCCCTGGCTGTCCTGACACTCAGGATCTTCTTGCATAATCCTGGCAAAGGCTAAAACTGGAGGCACATTGCCACGATACCAAGCTTATATTAAATGTCCTTAGTTCAAAAGCAACTACAAAAGGCTAAATTTTTTGGTTAGTAAAAATAATAAATGCTAAAGAAAACTGTAACCACATGAAGCTGTAAAAATTCAGAGGAAGAAGTGTTGGATGTTAAGTAAGCCACACAAGAGAACAGAGTGTGGATGTGTTCAGGTAAACATGGGTACACACGTGTGCCTGCACATAGAAGCCAGAGTTCTACCTCAGGTGTCACTGCTCAGATGCTGTCTATCTTGCTGAGGCAGATGTGTCACTGACCTGGGGCTTGCAGTTAAGCGAGGCTGGCTGGGCAGTGAGCCCCAAGAACCCTCCTGTCTCTTCATTCCCAGAGCTGGAATGACAAGTGATTACAGTTGCATGCCACTCTGCTGTTTCGTTTAGTTTTGCTTTGTTGGTTTTTTGCATAGGTTCCACTATGTAGCCCTAGCTGGCCTAGAATTTTCTATATAGACCAGGCTGAATTAAAACTGGATTGTACAGGGGCTGGAGAGATGGCTCAGAGGTTAAGAGCACTGGCTGTTCTTCCAAAGGTTCTGAGTTCAATTCCCAGCAACCACATGGTGGCTCATAACCATCTCTAGTGGTTCCAGGTACGCATGCAGACATAAGTAATATAAATAATAAATAAATATATCTTTTTGAAAAAAAATTGGATTGCATAAACAAGCACTTTACCAACTAAGACCTCAAGTTCAAGGCAGTCTGAGCTACACAATGTCATCTCCCCAGGCCCAAAAAGGAATCTTAAAAGAAGCTACAGGTTGCTAATCATTAGAAGACAGAAAAAAGACAAGTTATCTTTGGGATAGTGTCATAGTAGTTTAATTGTTCTAAAGGAAAAGTACCCTTGATGGCTCAGTGGGTAAAACCATATGACACATATATCTGTTAGCCTGAGCTCAATTCTGAAGTCCAAAGAGTAGAAGAAGACCTGACTTCTAAAACTTGCCCTCTGGTCTCCATATGTGCACTATGACACACATGCTCCCCTGCCCCCTACCCCCACCACATAATAAAAATAAATAAAATTTAACAACAAAGTACCTTCCTATTATCTCCTGAGGTAGTAAAAACAATAACCAGGGGCTATACTAGGTCACTTTCTATCTATCAAATGCCATCTCATCAAAGGAGAAGGCAGCAAGAGATCACAACTGCAGCCAGAGAGGCCGTCAGGTCTTATGCACATCCTCAGAGGAAGCTACAGCACTCTGATGAGAAAACTACAAAGACTAAAGGACTTCAACCTTTGGCAAGGGAGGATTAACAAACTACCTCTGTAACTGTAGGCTTCAGTTTTAGCCAAGTCTGAAATTTCATGAATGATCAAAAGTAAGAAGAGCTAGGCATGATGGCTCATATCTATAATACCAACACTTGAGAAGCTGAGACAGGAGAGTAACTCCAAGTTTGAGACCACTCTGGTTACATAGGGAGTTCTAGGTCAATCTGATCTACAGAATGAGACCTTGTCTTAATAAACAGTAGTAGTAGTAGTAGTAATAAAAGTAGGGCACGCCTACAATCCCAGCACTTGGGAGGCAGAGGTAAGTGGATTTCTGTAAGTTTGAGCCCAGCCTGGTCTACAAAGTGAATTCTAGATGAGCCAGGGACACACAGTGAAACCCTGCCACAAAAGGGGGGGGGAGGGGAGTCTGAGAATAGACCTAAAAAGCCTGTATCAACTTTCCTAAGCAGAAGGGACAAAATTCTAACCTTACATACAATCACACCATTCTCAGACTAAGGCTTAATCTCAGCTTAGTGCCCTGTCCCCATAAACAGAAAATCACCTCCAAGACAAGTTATTCTAAGAGCCCTTTGGACAGCAAGTTTAGGAATAGCAATTCCAAACCCAGTTCTAACTACCCAGGCTTACAGCCAAAAGTGCTTCATTGTTCTGCAGCACTCTTAAGCCTGGAAGACAGGCTAGAATAGTCAGAGTGAGACACACAAGAGAGCTCAGGCTCAGCACTTATGTATGGCCTGAAAAATCTGGCCTAAGCGAGGCTTTCAGTCAGTGTTTACCTATAAGCAGGGATGAGACCTATTCTGGCTAGTTTTATGTCAACTTGACACAAGGTATCAGCGAGGAGGGAATCTTGACTGAGAAAATGCCTCTGTAAGTCTGGGTTGTATGTAGGCAAGAGCATTTTCTTAATTAGTGATTGATGGGGTAGGTCCCAACTCAATGTGAGTGGTACCACCCTGGGCTGGTGGCCCTAGGTTCTTTAAGAAAGCAGGCTGGGCAAGCCATGAGGAGCAAGCCAGTAAGCAGCATTCTTCCATGTCTTCTGCATCAGCTCCTGCCTCCAGGATCCTGCACTATTTGAGTTCCTGCCTTGGTTTCCCTCAATAGACTGTGACTCTGTATATGCCAGCCAAATGAACTCTTTCTTCTCCAAGTTGCTTTTGGTCATGGTGTTTCATCACAACAATAGTACCTAACTAGGACAGGGACTTCCAAACTGAAACAGAAATCTGAAGACTTAACCTAGCACGAAGGGTCTGACACTTGACTGTCTTAAACACTTAGCTCACATGAAGGTGGCCAGTGAGAAGCCTTAGCAGTAAAAAGACACAACTCCTCCTTTTTATGTTCCACAGGCCTCAATTCCCAGCACACAACCCAAGTGAGATAGAAACTAAGAACTCCCACTACATAGGGCAGCAATCCATTAAAAAGTCAGCACTGTAACAGTGCAGACTGTTCCTGCAGAGAACCCAAGTTTGATTCTCATCAATCAAGCCAGGTGGATCATAGCTGCTGGAAGCAGCACTGGCCTCCAGAAGCACCTGCACTCGAGTGTACATACTCACACAGAGACCTACATACAGATACAAAATTAAAAATAATAAAACTAATTTTAACTATTACTTTTTAAAAGTCAACACTACGTAAGTTTTTTTAGTAATCAATTCATATTTTCAGGCAACAAATGAAATAAAAAACACTTACTTCTTTGTCAGTTTTTAACAAACTCTCACTACCAGCCACTGAAGAGGTACCTAATGCCTGCCCAAGGGGACGGACCACAGCATTCGCCACCTCTCGCCCAACACTCTCTGGATAGCTGTGTAGCACACTGGTATGGCCTTGATCATTCTGAATCACCAAATGCAGTGACCGCCACTCAGAGTACATCGTGCCGCTAACGTACTATCCAAATGGCACCTGAAAAGATAAAACAGATATCCATATCAAATTATGTTTATTACTAATATTAAAAAAGTAAAAAGATTTATACTAGGCAGCACAATAAAATGGACTGCAACACATTTATTTAAAAAAAAAAAAACATGTTTCACAAAAATAAAAATATAACTAGGGGGTTAGAGAAATGGCTCAGAGATGAGGAATGCCTGCTGCTCTGCCAGAGGTCCAGAATTCAATTCTCAGCACTTTCATCAGGTGCTTCATTTCCTGTAGATCCTGTTCAAGGGAATCTAATGCCCTCTGCTGGCCTCCACAAATACCTGCAATCCCATGTACATACCCCACACAGACACACACACAGTATGCATAATTAAAAATAAAATTTTAAAATGTATTGAAATTTGCTATCTAAAATAGTCTCGTGGTGAGATCAGGTGACAAGACAGAGCCTGAAAGGTAAGTTATATGAGCACCTACACTAGAGTTCCTCTGCTTCCAAGTGGACAAGACCAGCTGGCAATTTAGCAAGACCCTGTCTCAAAAAAAAAAAAAAAAAAATTATTTTAAATAAAAGGAGAGTTTGGAAATATATTAGTGATAAAATACTTGCCTGACATGCTCAAGGTCTTAGATTCAAAACATTAGTACTGGAAAAAAATGGAAACACACACAGACCTCAATTTATATGAAGCATATAAATTGGACAGTAATTATAAGGAAACTGGGTAGATAGGAATGAGAGTAAAAAAGGGCAACCATAAAAGAAAAGAAAGTAATAACAGGGAACAGAGTATAATGGCACACACCTGTAATTTTAACACTTGAAAAACCAAGGTAAAGATGGCAAGTTCAAAGCTACCAAAGACTATACTGTAAAATCCTTCTATTAAAAACAAAAACAAAAAAACAGGACTGGAGAGATGGCTCAGTAGTTAAAAACACTGCTATTCCAGGGGACCTGAGTTCAATCCCCAGCACCCACATCAGGTAGGTCACATTTCCCTGTAACTCAAGTTCCAGGAATCTGACACCCTCTTCTGGCTTCCCTGGGTATCTGCACACCTATGCATATACATACACAACACACACACACATAAACACACACTTTTCTAATGTTTTAAAACAAATTCACATCTGAAACAAGATGCTCAGAGCAGAAGGTAAGGTTATATTGTAGAAGGTAATGGGATTTTTTTTTTCCCCCGAGACAGGGTTTCTCCGTGTAGCCTTGGCTGTCCTGGACTCGCTTTGTAGACCGGGCTGGCCTCACACTCACAGAGATCCGCCTGTCTCTGCCTTGAATGTTGGGACTACAGGCGTGTGCCACAGTGCCTGACGGGCTTTTCTTTTCTTTTTAATGACAGACATGATGGTGTATCCCTTTAGTCTCAGTACTCGGGAGGTGGAGGTAGATCCATCTTTGTGAATTCAGGACAGCCTGGTCTACATAGTTAGTTCCAGGCTTGAAGTGAGACTCCCCCCCTCAAAAAAAAAAAAAAAAAAAAAAAAAAAACACTATATATATATTTTAAAGTAAGCAATACCCAACTTTGAAGGACTTTAAAAGCTAGGATTGGAGATTTATAATTAATTCAGTAAAAACTGGAAGCAAGGCCTGTGAGGTGACTCAGCAAGGCACTTCCTATCAAGCCTGAGGACCCAAGTTCAATCCACAGGATCCACATGGTGAAAGGAGAGAACAAATTCCTACAAGTTGTTCTCTAACCAAATATGCACAATAGCATATGCTCAATTTAAAAATAAAAACAAAAAACCGGGGGCAGGCTGTGTCCTCATGAACTAAAACTTTGCAACAAGAAAAAAAAGTGCAAGTACATACAACTGCAGACAGGGAATGTAGAAAATTACACCAGAAGCCACCTTCCAAGGAACATATACCCTGAAGGCCCAACTTACCTGCTCCTTCTGCAATCACAACACCACTGTGTCCCTGAACAGTGTCCTAGAATTCTACACACCTTATCTGTCAGAACCAGTGAATGTATACAGGTACTGTATTGTCAACTGGGAAGCAGACAGTAAGCTCACTTCCTCAATACCAATATAGTGATATTCCAGGGGCTCAAGTGTGAGTTCAAGACTGCCACACCTCTTTATGCAGGATTAGACATCACAGTGTATAGCTGTGGGAGTGGTGCTGGTAGACTTGAAGGGCCTCAAGTGGTCCAAAAGTCTACAATCTGTTCCTTTCTCCAACTGCCTCCTATCCCATCACTTTATCATAGGAATGATACAACAGGAACTGATCTTCCATAATTTGATGGAAGTGGCCATGACAAATAGGAGATCAGCAAACTCCAACGTCACTAATACGCTGGGTAGGACAGCAGTTCATGGGAGAGTAAACATAACTGAAGGCACATAATGACTCTCCTCCTATTGGCTATCTTCTGTCAATCTCAGCTGCCAGCAGAGCTGTCTCTACCTTCAGTGCTCCAGAAGTAAACACTATGGGAGGAAGATAGAATGTACCCTCTTGATCCCTGGTTTCCTTCCAACCTCTGCATGGACCCTTTTCTTAGAGGTTGTCATCATATGACGTTGTGCTGTTTGCCATCTTAAAGCTTTGTAAGCATCCCACATGTAAGCTCAGTCTAAATGACAATAACCAAAACCCACAAACACCACAACCCAATATTCATCACATCAACTGACTCAAACAATAGTCATCACGTGTATTCTATACAGCAAACACAGTGAGTACCACAGTAATAATCACACTATTCCCAAGGAGCTTCAAGTCAAATTACAAAGAACAATTGTTTGCAAACTTTCTGAAGTAAATCTAGATATCAGTTAAGTCACTAAGTAAATATTATTAAACAGCTCTATGTATCAGGTTGTCCTAGGATTTAGGTATGTAGCTATAAACTGAACAGAATGGCTGCCCAAGACAAAGTTTTATAATGATTAAGACAGAAATCAAAGAAACATCATATAATAGAATTTAATATGATCAATGATGTGATCAGCTACAAGGCAGCAAATTAAAACTACCAGAGATCTTGATAATAATGTGTCTTTATGTAAATATAACTGACCAATTTCCAAAAACTTTTATTATGTTGTTCCATTTTACTCCAACAACTACCCTAGATGTTTACATTAGAAAGACTCACTAGGCATTCATTAGGAAAGGAAACAAATAAGACTATGACTTGCTCAGGATCACATCATGTAACTGCAATGCTGGGACAAGAAACTCGACCTCTTGCCTCAAGGTCCAATACTTCTGACTCTGTGCCTCACCATATGACCTTGGACAAGTCACTCTACATTTATTTTTCACAGTCTCCCTGTCTCTCAAACAGGGAGAACACCTTCAGTACCTAGCTAAAGTGACTTGGGAGAAGGATCAAATACAGCAGCCTAAGTCAACATACCTGAGAACATACAAAGAAAGACACACAGTTAAGCTATAAAAAACAGGGTACAGAGTAGCAGTGTGCTCCATAAATAAATAAGGTGTTACTGGATCTTATGGCACAAGTGCACACAAATTCATCCACATAATTTGATGACAGAAGGACGTTTCTTAATTCTGTTGTGGTCTTAATGACATCACAAAGCAAATATCCACCAAGCTGGCACTTAAAAAAAAAAGAAGAAGAATGGACTCAGCTATGTGCCAGTTTGTAACTGCTAAGGATCCTATCAAGCACCTGAATTACAGAAGAAAGACATGTTCTAACTGCAGTTCTTCCCAGAGGTGAAAACAGATGGTTTCTTCTAGTCTATGAAAGAAAATGTGAATACACTCCAGCCCCAGCCAGCACTATCGCAACCATCCTCTGTCCTGGGACTGAGTATCATATCTACTGGTGTGGGTAACTATAACCTTAGAACTCGATTCCTTTATTTCATTTAAAGTGTTTAGTAGGCACACAGAACTAGTAAACAGTATATTGGACTGATCAGCTATGATAGAAAATTTTATTTTCATAGAAAATAAACTATGTAGACACTAATTCTTAAGATACTACTTTTGCCAAGGGTGATGGTGCACACCTTTAATCCCAACACTCAAAAGGCAGAGGCAGGAAGATCTCTGTGAGTTCAAGGCCGCATGGTCTACAGAGTGGGTTCCAGGACAGCCAAAGCTACACAGAGAAACCCTGTCTCAAAAATCAAAAACAAACAACAACAACAACAACAAAAAACTACTTTCATTTTAATTGCAATTCTAACTACAGAATTTCTTAAGGACATAAGGTGTATCTTATATTCAATATCTCTAATTTATATAACAAAATGTATGCATGTCACATACCAAACATTCATAACAGTTCTAATCTTAAACATAGCAGATTACACTGTCCACTATCCTATCTCCAATTCTCTCTCAACAAAAAGAACATTTCCCATGAGGGACAGCAGGGACAATGTGGAAGAAGACACTGAGTCTAGAAGAAGAAGGCCCATTTTTCCAGTCCTGAGTATGCTAGAAGCTCACCATGTAGCTTTAGGCAGGACAATTCATCCACAAAAGGTTAAAATTAAACTATGTAGACACTAATTCTAAAGCATCTTGGAAGAGGGAAGTGAGACAGGCTCTCACTATATAACTCAAGAGTGGCCTCAATTTTCCTGCCTTAGCTGAGATTATAGGTGTGAGCAGAAGATCCAACTTAAAACTTTATCTTATACCACAAGAAATCATTCAGTCTGTCTAAATGACCTTTGTATGTGTCAAGAACAATATTGATAGGTACCTCAAATTAGACAGAATTCCTGCCAAAGTCATAGGTAATTGTGATTAGAGCTGCTTTTGGTCACTAGCTGAGCATGTGAACACTTTCACCCATACACTGGAAGCCAACTAAAGACTTAAACCTCAAGCTTAAAAAAAATGAACTTCTTCCATGTGCCAAGACCAGAACTGGATACTCTCTCCATATCTGATCAGAAACAAGAGCAAGTTTCTTAAGCAGCTGATTTTAACACCTTTGTTCCATCACCTCTATTAGCCTCAACCTAAAAACCAAGCAAACAGTATATGTGGAACAAGAACACCTTCCCTAACATATTTATACTGTAAAAAATTATTTTATGAAATACGTAGTTTTATTTAATCTACATACTTCACATTTAACTGGGGAGAAAAATCTTACCTAGGCATGCTGGTACAGGCCTACAATCCTTGGTACTCAGAAAGCTGAGCCAGAAGGATCTTAAGTTTAAGGCCTCCTTGGGCTACAGACTAAGTTCAAGGTCAACCCAGGTAGCTTGGTCTGATCTTGTTTCAAAATAAAAAATATAACCAGGTATAGTGGCACATACCTTTAATCCCTCAGTAGACAGAGGCAGACAGATCTCTGTGAGTTCAAGGACACCTTAGTCTACATAGCCAATGCCATTTCTAGGTTAGCCAGGGCTACATAGTGCTGTGTATGTATACATATACATATATGTGTATATGTATAAGTGTGCGTGTGTAATGGTGACACAGCGGTGGGGCACTTGTGTAGAAGGCCCTGTATTCAACTCCCAGTAGGAATATAAAAAGACAGGAGTGGGTGGATCTTCATTGTCAACAAACCTCTTAATGACCATCTTATAATATTTGACCTCCTGACTTTTATTAAATCTCATATGGCTTTAAGAGTAACCAAGAAAAAGGACTAGGGAGTTGACTCAGTTAAGAGCACTTACTGACTATTCTTGCAGACCACCCACGTTCAATTCCTTGAACAACATGGAAGCTCACAACCATGTTTAACTTCGGTTCCAGGGGATCTGACTCCCTCTTCTGGCCTCTGCAAGCATCCAAGTGGTGTAAATACATGCATGCAGTCAAAATGCCCATACACATAAAAATAATAATTTTAAAGAGGGGAGACCAAAAAGAGATCCAATCTGAATTATTGCTTTGACTTCCTTTAAAATTGGTAAGCTTAGGCAGCAATGGCATTTCAGACATTATGTAAGAAGTTACACCAAGTTTGTCAGTTGCTTTGATAACAAGGTTTTACTGTCTCTCATCAAATGGGATGAACTAAGCCAGGCATGGTAGCATGCCTATAATCCCAGCTCTCAGGGAGGCAGAGGCAGGAGGATCTCTATGAGTTTAAGGCCAGCCTGGTCTACAAAGCGAGTCCAGAATAGCCAGGGATACACAGAGAAACTCTGTCTTGAAATATTAACTGCCCCCACACACACACCAAAAAAAAACACATTAGAATGAACTATAACTGAGAAATAAACCATATGCTTGTGTTTATACAGACTCACAAGGCAAGAGTATTTAGACAACACTTCTTTTAAACAATGAGGAAGGACCAACCACATGCAAAGCCCCAAAAGCAGTAAGAAATATCCCATCATAGAATCAATTGTCTGAGATGAAGTTAACATTAAAACTCACTAAGGTTTTTGTTTTGTTTTGCTTTTGGGTGGGTGGCTGGGTTTCTTTCAGGCAGGTCTCTGTATATAGCCCTGTATATAACCCTCTGTTTGGCTGTCTTGGAACAGGCTGGCCTGGAACTCAGAGATCCACCTGCTTCTGCCTCCTGAGTGCTGGGTTTAAAGATATGTGCCCAGCTGAACCAACCAATGTTTCTGGAACATAGTTGCACATGGTGCCTTGCCATGGATAAAAATTCAACATTTTATTCATCTGCTGAATAAATGAATAAGCCTAATTATTCCTAAGGAAAAAGGAAAAAAAAACTCCATATGCTAAGAACATCAAATATATTTTACAAAAATAGAAATAGATGCCTCTGCAGCATGAGGTCTATCTGTGACATAAAGGGACTAAAACATTGTATTCAAAAAGGTTTGTCAGCCTCTAGGTCAAAGTACTCCAAGAAACAGAGAGAAAACATGGTCCCTGCCAGCAAGCCCATCAAAACCTCAAAGAAGAGCGAGAACTATAACACTAAGGCTGATAGGAAAATATGAAGGTAGGCAGAGGTCTGGGGAGAAGCAGAGGGTCTTGAAGGGAATGTTTCGAGCTAGGCAACAGACAGAAATGATTATGTGTATCAAAGAGAGAAGTACGTGCATTAGGGTAGGGTGCTCAGAAAACATGGAGAAAGAACAGTATATGCAAAAGCCCAGAGGATAGAGAAATCATAACCACAAGAACTGTATATTAAGGAAAACTGCAGACCAATAGCTTTTGCAGGAGATGTATAAATTTTTTAAACTCAGCTAAGAATTCGTAATTACTTTTCACCCTCAAGGAGGCCTGCCTACCTACCGAAGGGTGGCAGTCAATGGACCTAAGGAAAAGCTCTCTCATCCTACCTAGCACTCAGGAGGCTGAGGAAGAAAAATGAAGAGTTCAAGCAATAGAACAAGGGCGCGCGTTTGTTTTTTGTTTTTGTTTTTGTTTTTTTTTTTGGGGGGGCGAAGAGAATGGAATCCGTACTTTTAACAAGCATCCTCCCCTGCATACCTAAGCTGGAAAGACGCTCCAGAACCTCTGAGATGATTATATATTCTTTTACAGTTGCCAAACCTTACTACACCCCAGAACCACTAGGGAATCTCCAGAAAGATACTGGTATTTGTATACCAGTATACAAATACACACACACACACACACACCCGCCCCATGCTTCCTGGTTTAACTATTTTGGCGTGCTGTAGCACCAGCAATCTTTTCCAAACTCCCCAAACGATTTTACCGTGCATCAAAGTTGGAGATCCAATGACCTAATTGTCAAGAAACTGGACTGGACTGTCAAGGCTGCCTGAGTTCAAATTACCCAGCTATATGACCTTGGGCACCGAAGGCGCCCGATCGCCCTGGGCCTCGGTTGCCTGGCCGGTAGAATGGGGTAACAGTCCTGTCACACAGGGTGGTGAAGTTCCCTATCTGGCCTGGGCCTGGCGGACAACAAGCGCTTGCTAAGGGTGGCTGTTTACTTTCCCCCGAGCGTCACCGTGCCCCGGGCAGCAGCATCCTCCTCACCGGAGCCCAGCAACTCCACCAGCCCCGCGGTGGCCCGCATTCTCCCCGGAGTTGCCGCCGCCGCTCTCAGACCGGCCCCTGTTCCCAGGCTGCCAGGGGCGCGCTCGGCCAGCCCGACCCTCCTGGGTCCGCTCACACCCGGCAGAAGCCGCGGGCCAGGACTGCGCTCCCGCGCCGGGTGCGTCCACTTCAGAACCCAGGAAAGCGCGTGCCAAGGCCCGGCCCCTGGAGCACCCGAGGGTGAGAGAGACCCCGCCCCAGTGGCCGCCGAAGGAAAAAAAAAAAAAAAAAAAAAGCGAGAGGGGAGGGTCCGGCCGCGCCGGCCGCCGCGTACCTGAGGCGACGGGCGGGGCCCGCATCGCTGGGCGGGCGCACCGCGGGCCGCACTCGGCCTGCCGCCTCACGCGACCCGCGCCATCGGGCCCGCGCTGCCACTGCCCCGGCAGGCCCTCCTCCGGCGGTCAGTCCGTCCAGCCGTGGGTGACTCTCACAGGGCGCCAAGGGGACGACGAAGACCGGTCGCTTGGCCGGCCGGCTGGGCTCCGTTCAAGCAACTTCCGACTGCCAGGGGCGGTGGCGTCAAATAATTCCCCAGCCGGAGGGACCAATGCGCCTGCGCGGCGGTCTGACCAGAGGCTTCTGAGGGAACCGAACGGGCAGCGTCAAATAAATCTCGAGGCCAGGAGCCGGAAGCTGCGCGTGCGCAGCCGTCCCAGAGGGCCGCGCGAAGCGAGGTTTACCTACACCGCCCCCTTTCGGGCTCCAGTGGAGAGGGAGGAGTGAAGTGACGGAGAAGTTACGTCATGGCGATGCGGGCTCGGGAGGCAGCCTGGCTTCTACATGTTCTCCGCGCGGAAGAGTGAAGAGCTTCGTTGTGAAAAGTTGGCTGCCATTCAGGCTCAAGGAATGTCTCGCATCCCAGCAATGTGTCGCTTCCTTCGCCCATCCTCTTATTACATGGGCGCAGCATTATTATGAGCAATGCCCTCTGCCAGGCCTGGTGTGCGTTAAAAGGATGAGTCAGACTTAAGATTCAGAACCTGTCATCAACGAGTTGAATCCGATCTAGGTGATAAGATATTAATAGCCAGAGATACAGGTTTGAGCACCTGCAAAGCACCGGACGTTTTGCAAACAGTACCACTTTCAATCATTTGGTTTCAGCTTCCACGAAGAAAGTTAACAGCATTAGCTACTCTCCACGTGCGGGGCTGAGAGGAAAGCGGGATGGTGAAGCCTTCAGGAAGGACCTGGCCTTGTGACTGACCTTGGAATTCAGAAGTGGAGAGATCAGGGTGTCAGGTTATGCAAAGAACACATGTTTGTGTAGAAGGAGCAGAGAAGACGGTGACTCTCACCCTCAGGAGAGACCATGAACCACAGTAGAAGTGAAGAAGAAACTGGTGCCCTCGTGGAAGAGAGAAAACAAGAGTTTCTTAATGAGCACAGCCCCACCTTCCCCAGGAGAGTAGTTAAAGGAAGGAAGAGGGGAAGGGGTGGGTAAGAATGTGCCAGGACAGTGTGTGGATAAAACAATATAGTTCAATGAAACATAATTTTGATAAGTGCTTTAGGAAGGTCAGTCATTATTTCAAGTCCCTCTCCTTACCTTTTCTACACTGTAGAGGCCAGAAAGCGAAGCCTCCTTGCTCCCTCCACAGAGCATTGCAGTGAAACAAAGCCCTAGTCCTTAGAGCATAAACCAAAGTTTCAGGGGAGAGCTAGGACATCAAACAAGTCCTGGAAAACTTTGTGTCCTTCAACTTTCCCCTACTTCATGATGGGAACCATGATATGATACAATGCCAGGAGGTGTGGCAGTCATTTTGAGACCTTGAGGAAAACTGCACTAAGAAATGTAAAACAAGGCAAAGAAACCTGCTTCTTTAGGGCACACTAACGTAGCTACATAACCCCTGTTCTACCTACCTCTCTGCTTTAAGGAGGGGGTATGCCACAATTTGTTGAGTTTTCTGTGACTTGTGACCACATTCCTGAAACTGTAAATATTGAACATCTGTGGTATATCAGACAGATACGAATGAAGGTTTGAAGAGCAACAGGTGATAGGGACTGGGAAAGTGACAGAGGACTGGGAACCTTTTTAAAGCAGTGGGACTGCAGATGTAGCTTATTTGATAGATTGCTCGCCTGGTGTGCATGAGATCTTAAGTTTGATTCCCAGCTCTGCACAAACCATACATGGTAGCATATTCATCCTTGAACTTGTTACACAGGGTGTTTAGGCCAGCTTGGGCTACATGAGACCGTGTCTCAAAAAGAAAAAAGTACTTGGGAGAGCGAAAATACTTCTAGCACCTCCATCTTGAGACTTTAAATCATGGTCAACCTAGCTCTTTTAAGGAGAGCTGGGTGGGGGGTAGAATATGTCCATTTCTTTAAATGGGGAAAAGTTATGTTCAACTCTGACTTGAGGCACCTAAACTTTGTTATTTTTATTTCACAAAAAATTGTAAAAGACAATAGAAGTAAAACAGGTAGAAAGTTTAAAACTCATAACTACACAGCTACAATCACCTAGTTAGTTTTTTCTGGTCGTTTTCACATATATTTGTTACTGCACTTGCCATGGTAGATACAGATTAGAATAGGGATTCTCTTCTACTCTGTAACATGTAGTTTATATCATGTTTTAATACTCTTTTTGATTGACACCTAGTAATTGTACCTAGTATACATATTTATGAGGTCCAGTGTGACATTTCAACACATATAAATAATGACTCATAAACAGAGTGCTTTAATATAGTGTGGTGTTGCTGCCGTAAAATACAAGCAAGCAGCTTAGAGGAGAAAGGGTTCCTTTTCCCTCATAAGTGCAAGTTACAGTGTATCATTTGCGGAGAAGTTGAGGTAGCAGGAACTTGGAGCATCTAAGCACATCAACAGTCAAGAACAGAGAGAGAATGAAGCCACGTGTATTTATGTTCACTGGAGTTCACTCTTCCTCAGTCCAGGACCCAGCCCAAGAGAATGGTGCTGCCTACAGTCGGCTAGGTCCTTCTGCACCAATTCATTTAATCAGTAACTCCCCCACAGGCCAATCTGAGCTGAACAATCTGTCATTGAGACTCTTCTCAGGTGACTCTAGATTGTAGCAAGCTGACAAACAAAACTGACCATCATACAGGGTAATTAGCATATCTGTTTTGTTGGAGGTAGAGGAGTGTTCGTGTGTGTGTGTGTGTGTATTTTGAAATATCTCATTAATTATTATCCCACTATGCAAGGTAGAACAGAAGAAATTACTCGTCCTCCTATCCAGTTGCCCTCTCTCCATCTGCCCCTCCCATGCCTTCCTCTACTCTGAGGTTAACTTTCTAGCTGCTACATGTATCTATGTGTGGTGATCATCTTTCCAACCCTGTCTTATTTTTCTTCCCATAACGACATCCAGTTCCATCCACGTGCTGTAAAGGATGGAATGTCATTCTTTTTATGGCTCTTTACTATTCCACCAGGTACACATGTCTCAGTCTCTTGACTCCTTTGTACATCAATAGATACAGAGGCTGCATCTGTGTCTTGGCTGATGTGAAAAGCGCTACAATAAAATGAAAGTGCAAGTGTCCCTTTGACATTCTCATTTCAGTTCCTTTAAGAGTGTTCCCTTCTAGCAACAGAGTTATCAGATCAGATTTATTTTCAGCTTCTTTAAAGGAATGCTCCATAATGTCTGCAGTAATTTACATTTCCTCATGTAATGTATGAGAGTTGCATTTCTGTCGGACCGGCACTTACTACTTTACTCTTTTTTTTTATCTTTATTTTATTTTGTGCATGACATTTTACATGTGGGCATATCTGTCTGTGCACCACTTTTGTGCCTGGTACCCATGGAGGCCAGAAGAGGATGGCTCACAACTGTCAGGGGGAGTTACAGACAGTTGTGAACTACCATGAGGGTTCTGGGAATCAAACCCTGGAGTTCTAGAAGAGCAGGCAGTGCTCTTAAGTAATGAGCTATCTCTCCAGTACCACCTTTAGTCTCTTTTATACTAGCCATTCTAAGTTGAGTAGGATGACATCTCCCTGTGGTCCCCATGTAGTTCTTGACAATCCCCCCAATAAGCCTTTTTTTTTTCCCAATAAGCCTTTTTTATTCATAGACGTTTTTGTTGGCCATTTGGCTAATGTTTTTTTTTAAATGTCTACTCATGTCATTTGCCAATTTTAAAAGTAAATGATTGCTTTTTTTTTTTTTTAACTATTGAATTGAGTTTCTTACATATTCTACAGATTAACCCTCTTTCTTGGATAAATAGTTTGTGAATGCTTTTTCCCCTTCCATAGGTGGTCACATCTTTCTGTTTCACTTGTTGTGCAGAAATTTGTAATTTGATATATTGGATTTACAATTTTTTTTCCTTTTGTTGTCTCCTTCTGAAAAACAAAAACTTGTCCTAAACCAATGCCCAGAGCATTTCACCCATGTTTTTTTTAGGAAGTTGATTATATTTTGGTCTTTGATATATTTTAAGGTTTGGGGGTATTTTATGATTTTTTTATATGTATGAGTGTTTTTAGCTACAGGTATATATGTGCATCATGTGCATGCCGGGTGGCTGCAGAGACCAGAAGAGTGTCAAATTCCAGTTACAGGTGACGTGAGCGATCATGTCAGTACCTGGAACCCAGCCTGAGTCCTCTGCAAAAGCAGTCAGTGCTCTTAACTGCTGAGCCATCTCTCCAGCTCCTTAAGCTATTCTTTGTAGTGAGTGAGGAAGGTATAGATCCCTTCCTCTACATATTAATATCCAAATTCCTTGCAGTTTTTAAAAGATTTATTTGTTTATCTGTATTTATTTATTGTGTGTGTGCACAGTGTTTTGCCTGCATGTGTGCCTGCATGCCAGAAGAGGGCTCCAGATCTCATTATAGACTGTTGTGAGCCACCATGTGGTTGCTGGGAATTGATCTCGGGACCTTTGGAAGAGCAGCCAGAGCTCTTAACCTCTGAGCCACCCCTCCAGCCCTTCTTGCAGTTTTTAAAAACGGTGTTGTTATGGTCCCAGGCTGGCCTCCAACTCAGGATCATCCTGCCATAGCCTCTCAGCTTGAAGGTTATAGCCATGCCTAGCTTCTGAGCATTTGACTGAAGAGGAGACTTTTTCTTTCTTTCTGTCTTCATCAACATTCAGTTGTCTGAGAAATGGAGAGGAGGGGAAGTAGTTAAAAGGACATATGCTCTTCCAGAGGACCCAGGTTTGCTTCTTAGCACCCATAGAGCAGCTCACAACCTTCTGTATCTCCAGTTCCAGAGAATCCAGTCCTTTCTTTGATACCAGAGATGCACATACATGCAAGCAAAAATTTCATCCACAAAAAATAAATATTTTTAAAAAATCAGTAGGCCACAATTATGTGCATTTATTTCTGGATTCTATGTTTCCATGGTCTATGTTTCTGTTTTTATGCCAGTACTTGTTTTGGTTACTATTACTTTGTAGTATGTTTAAAGCAAGGTATAATAATGAAATGCTGCTTTCTTTTTTTTTTTTTCCTCAGAAGTACCTAAATATTTTAACTAAAAAGTATATCAATGTAACAATGCAAATAGATAGCATAAACTTAATGACCTTAAAATATGGCTTTTAAGGATGAAGACATACTGCATTGCTGAGAACATGAAACTTAGTATTAGGGGCTGATGTGAGAGATTCATTATAAGAAATTCATGTAAGAGTGAGCTGTTCTGTAAATGGTGATTTTTTTTTATACTTACTTTTTTTTTTTTAATTTGTGAGGGCTTCACTTAAACCAACATAAAACACATACATATGCACATGCATTCCTTGAAGGAAAATTAAAGATTAACTCTCTGAATACTTTGAAACCTGAGATACCAAACATATATAGTAAATAACAGACACGGGAGACGCTGGACAGAGTAAAATACGGTTTTCTTCATGCACGGCATGATTTTCACTTGATCCACAGCACGATCACCCCCCGGAAGTTCAGGGTAAACAGAGAATCGATTTGTATGGAACCACATTATCAAAATGTCACTTTGTTTGAAAGGCCTTGCCCTAGAAATAAGGGAGGACCAATGGTATGAGCTCTCAGGACAGACTGTTTTTCAAAGATGGCCGTCAATGGTGTGACCCATCCTACGGATGTCATTACAAAATGACTGACATTCCTCCCACTGAGAGACAGATTAGAGTCCCAGGATCTCAACTCTCTTTGGATCTGGCTGATCTCATGAACATTGGGCAGAAGTTATGCTATCAAAGAAAAAGCCAAGTGACTTTCTGGGGCCAGTTAAGGCGTCTAGAAACAGTGCCTGAAGCTTTTTCCAGATTTTTGTTTGGGACTTCTTAGCCAGGAACTTATACTTTAAAATATTCTCAGTCCTGTGATTGGACTAGCCAGGGCCATGAGTGCCAGCCAGCAGAGCAATTGGGTCCAAGGCCAAGTCTTCCCCCTGTAGGTCCCATCGCCATGCGTTCCTCTTCAGAGCACTCATGTGCAGAGTAAGCTGTTCTTCGTGTCTTGACTGGCAGACTCCCACATTCGATTCAGGATGTGTTCAAAATGGGCCTCTTCAAAAACTTGGACTTGAGCTTTATGGGAGAGGACGGTCCCAGCCTTGGTCGTTACCTTTGTGTTCAGAATTCATCACACACCTGGCCCATTGCAGCCCAGATGGTGTGCCCCCAGCGACCTTTGCCTATAGAGCTTTTTGGTTTATGTCAGTCTGTCCTCCTAGAACAGCAAGTCTTAGGTCAGTCTGCTCATGCTGCTGTGACAAAATACAACAGCTGGGTACCTTATTTCTCAAAGTTCTGGAAGCCAGAAGCCCGAGTTTGCGATGTTGGCTTAGTACTGGCGAAGGTGGGTTCCTGATTTGCCTTCTTGCTGTGTCTGCATTTGGTAGAGGGAGGAGCCTCCAGAGTGTCTCCCTTCATGAAGACACTAAACCCATCATTAGAGCTCCACCCTCAGGGCTTCATCAAAACGTATTTACCTTCTGGGATGGTTAGTGTTGTCAGCCTGACAGGATCTAGACTCACTAGGGAGATAGACCTCACAGGTCAATTGATGCAGGAAGAACCACCTCAACTGTGGGCAGGACCATTCCTGGGGCGGGGACCCCAGGCTGGAGAACTGGAGAAAGCAAGCTGAGTAGCATGCACTTGTCCCTCCCTGTTTCTTGACTATAGCTGCAATGTGACCAGCTCTTCTGCCACTGTGGCTGCCCCATCAGGATGGACTGTAACCGGAACTGAGTCAACAGATACCCTCTCTCCCTTAAGATGCTTTGTCAGATTATCACAGCTACAGGAAAAGAAACAGAGACACCTTCCACAGCCGCCTTGCTCTTACATCCACAATGGGGCACAGGATGTGAATATACACATCAAGGGATATATAAGTTCAGTCCAGAGTGCTTATCTATCGCTGTGAAGAGACACCATGACCAAGGCAACTCTTATAAAAGAAAGCACTTAACTGGGTTCTTGCTTACAGTTTTAAAGGGTTGGTCCATTAACATCATGGTGGGAAGCAGTCTGGCATGGCATTGGAGCAGTAGCTGAGAGCTTTACATCTGACCCACAGGCTTTGGGCAGAGAGAGAAAGACTGGGCCTGACATGGGCTTTTGAAACCTCAAAGCCCACTCCCCGTGATACACCTTTATCCAACAAGGCCATACCTCTTAGTCCTTCCAAACAGTTTCACTAACTGGGGAGCAAGCATTCAAGCATGAGCCCAAAGCCATCAATTTTCATTTAAACCAGTACAATGCCCTTGGGGGCTTTTTCGAGACTTCACAACAGCAAGGTGTGCCTCCTGCAGCTGTACTCCAAGTAACACGATGATCTTGTTCTCTCATTCGTCTTGATGCACAGAAAGAAAACAGGCACGCTGCGCACCACGTTCCTGCTATGCTGCCTGCTGGTGGCCGCAAATGGGAGACACTGACAGAATCAACACTGGAAACCATCAACTGAACGAAGGCAGCCATCTTGGACTAAAAAATTCATGACATGTTTGGAAAATGTGTTCCTCTATGTCCACATGTGTTTGTTTGTTTGTTTGTTTGGTTGGTTGTTTTGTTTCTGCAGGGCAAGGGATTGACTTCTGGGCCTTGTAGATGCCGCTAGGTAAGTGCACTACTGATAAACTTCATTTTGTTTTGTTTTTGTTTTTGTTTTTGTTTTTTTGGGATAGGGTTCCTCTGTTGTAGCCTTGGCTGCCCTGGACTCCCTTTGTAGATCAGGCTGGCCTCAAACTCACAATGATCTGACTGCCTCTGCCTTCTGAGTGCTGGGATTAAAGGCATGTGCCATCACACCCGGCTGGCTCCTTCTTCTATGACTATAAAAAGAAATCTAAATGATAAATGTAGTATAACTGGAAAATGAATGACTGACATTTTCTCACAGACTCTGGATGAAATGGTCTATCTGCCACCCTCATTGAGGAATCACAATGTTCTGGTTTCATTTCTAGTGCTGAGATAAGATGCCCCAACCAAAAGCAGCTTAGAGGAGGGGTTTATTTTAGCTCACCAATCCAGGTGACAGTCCATCATTTTAGGGAAGCAAAGGCAGGAACTCAGGCAGCTGTCACATCTTGTCCACAGATGTGAGCTCTCTGTATTCTCACACTGTTCAGGACAGAGCAGGTGAAATGGTTCCACCTCATTCATTGTGGGACTTCCCATTCCAATTAATATTCAAGGCAGTCTCTCACAGACTAACCTGATCAAGATAATTCCTTACTAAGACTCCTCCCAAGTGATGAGAGATTTGTCAAGGAGGTAGTTAAAGCTAACCAACCTACACAGCAGCATTTCTGTTTGTTTGTCTGAGACAGTCTCATGTATCCTATATAGGCCTTGAACTTGCCATGTTGCCAAAGAAGATGGTAACCTTCTGATGCTCCTGCCTCCACTTCCTGAATGCTGACTTTTTAAAGGCACATTCCACCATGCCCAGTTTCACAATCTTTAAGAACATGTCATCCACCCATACATAGGTGATGAAACATGAAAAGTAATGATGCATCTGGCAGTGAAGGAATGTGAGGACGCTTCAAAGCCAAGGCCACCTCTGCTGCCTCAGTAATAAGAGAAGTAAGAAATGAAGCAGGAATGGATGTTATAACAACAAAAACAGATCAAATCATTTGGAGACTTGAGCAAGAAGAGATAGGAGCCTCCCAAAGAACAATGGCCAAGAATCTCACACATGAAGGTCTTGTCTTTGCTGGTGTCTCCTCTTCTACCTATAATCCCGTCAAACTCACCTAAGCCCTCATTTGTAATTCAAATGCACCCAAAATGCCCAATTCACAACACCTCCTGCAAATGGGCCTGCAAATGCCTGTGTGTGTGCATGAGTGCATGAGTGTGTGTGTGTGTGTGTGTGTGTGTGTGTGTGTGTGTGTGTTGTTTGTACATTATCTGTGTGCCTCTCTGTAGGTGTGCATGCAAGGCCTGTGGAGGCCAAATATCAACATTTGATGTTTTCCTCCATTACTGTCCATCTTAATCTCTGAGACAATGTTTCTCACTGATTCATTTCAGTCGCTGATTCAATGACTGGCCACAGAGCTCCAGGGATCTAACTGTCCCCACCCTCACACCCCTAGGGTTCCATATGCGCCCTACTGCACCCATCTGCTTTTTATGTAGCTACTGTAAATCCAAGTGCAGGTCCTTCTGCTTTCTCAGAAGATATTTTATAGACTAAGCCATCTCTTCATCCCTCAAAGCTGCATCTTTAATGCCTGAAGATGTGATTACAGGTCAGCGAGTACCGGAGAGTTGATGAAGACTGCTGCCTGAAAGCTGCAGGCAAAGGCTGTCAGGGCAAGTTCATCTTAAGAGCCGGAGCTACTCTAAGTGGATAGGTCACGTGTGAGGAAGTCACCTGGCAGCCACACCCCGACGACACACTTTACTGACTGACCATCCTGGGCAAGTGCAACAAAAGACTCAAGGTTTTAGCCAGGACTCCTTGGTGAAGGGGAAAAAGCAAGTACTTGCCGGAGTATTTGTGTCTGCAGATGACAAGGAGAGCAAAGGTTGGGCTGGATCTGCAAGTCACCCTCAGAGACCAGAATTCTACTGGACCTTCCTGCCCTGCGTGGTGCCCTTCAGTGTATGGACTTCCACTTTCATATTTACTCTGGTTTCTTGTAATTATGAGAAATGCTGGGCTCACCTCAGCGCTAGGCTTCATCCCTGCTGAGGGAAGGAGAGACTGCCATACATAGTTGGGCAGTTGCTATAATATGCAGTTCAAGAGAGCCGTTGATAGCAGGAACCTGCCAGTGTGACAAAATGAGAGACGTTCATCCCCTAAACCTGCAACATGCAGTCTGATAGGAAGAAAACACCAGAACCCAAGCTGAGTGGCACCCTGCAGGACACTTTGCTACCCTCCTAATGTCAAGGTCAGCTAGGCCTGGTGGCACCCACATGTAATCCTAGCACTTGAGAGACTGAAGCCTTAGGATCACTAACTCCATGCTAGCTTGTGCTACATAGTGAGACTTGGTCTCAACAAAATGAAAAATTAAATAAAGTAAAATAGTTGTCATGAGTGAAGAAAAGCAAAACTGCCTCCAAGAGCAGGAGACAATGGAGACACCATGATTAAATGCCATGATGGTTTTGGATAGGATCCTGGCAAAGAAAGCCGGCATCATTGGGGAAACTGGTAGAATCTAGACACAGCCTGTAGTTCAGGTGACGGAAATGTGCTGATATGGACTTCATTTTGAGAAATGTTTCATAAGGCACTGACATTAGGGAGAGCTGGGCGGAGGCTATATGGAAATTCTAAGTTTTAAATGTTTCTATTTGTTTTTTTTTTAAGATTTATTTATTATGTATGCAGTATTATGCCTGCACACCAGAAGAGGGAACCAGATCTTATTACAGATGGTTGTGAGCCACCATGTGTTTGCCAGGAATTGAATTCCTGGAAGGACCTCTGGAAGAGCAACCAATGCTCTTAACCTCTGAGCCATCTCTCCAGCCCCTAAATGTTTCTATAAATCTAAAATTATTCTAAAATTCAAGGCTTGGTTTTATATTTAAAATTATTTTATTTATGTGTATGGGTGTTTCGTTTGTATGTGTGTCTGCATACCACATTCACACCTGGTGCCCCCTGAGGCCAGAAGAGGGCACCAATCTCCTTGCACTGGAGTTACAGATACAAGCCGTCATATGAGGGATTGGAATTGAACTCCAGTACTCTAGGAGAGCAGTAACTGCTCTTAACCACTGATCCATCTCTCCAGCCCTCACAAGGTTTTTTGTTTTGTTTTGTTTTGTTTTTAAATCAGTTTTCTGGGAAGTTAAGATAGTTCTGTGTGAATGGGCACTTGCTGCCAAGCTTGACATCTGTATTTGATTCTGGGGGCCTACGTGTAGAAGAAAAGAACCAATACCTACAAGTTATCCTCTGATTTTCACATGTGCACCATAGAACACATACACATACACACACACACACACAAATAAGTAAATGTAATAAAACATTTTCAACCGGAAAATGTGAGAGTGCCCAGCTCACTGTGGACTGTGCCTCTCCTGGAAAGGTGGTCCTGGGGTAGATAAGGAATCAGGCTGAGCAAGCCATGGGAGCAAGGCAGAAAGCCATTTGTTGTCTGCAATTTCCTAATGCAGTAACCCTTTAATACAGTTCCTCAAGCTGTGGTGACGCCCTACCATTTCATTGCGACATCATAAACAGTAATTGCACTGCTGTCATGAATCATAACGTAAAATTTTGATGTGTAGTACATCCGACACGTGTGCCCCTCTGTGACGCACAGGTGGAGAGCGCCGCTCCGCAATGTTTCTGCATGGCCTCTACTGCAGTTCCTGCCTTCAGATTCCTGCCCTGCTTGAGTTACCTTGAAGGGTAAGATTAAATAAACCTCTTTCTCCCTATGTTTCTTTTGCTTGTGGCATTTATGTCAACAGTAGAAACCCCAGTGGAGACAGACAGTGGGTGCCTCGTAGTATGTCAAGGAGGCGCACTGAGGGGTGCAAGGATGCCTCCTCGCACCACCATCAGAAAAGCTTTCATCCGAAGACTTTCATCTGGGTGTCTTTCCCTTCTACGTGGACACAGAATCCCCGGCACAGATTGTTTCTTGCCTCTTTGTGATTTCTATCTCAAATCTCAAAAGGACCCAAGGTGGGGAAAAAAGCCTAGTGTGGTGCCCACACCTGTAATACCAGCACTCTGGAGGGCAGAGGCAGGTGGATCTCTGTGAGTTCAGGGCCAGCCTGGTCTACAGAGCAAGTCTAGGACAGCCAAGATTACACAGAGAAGCTGTTTCAAAACAAATTGTTTTCAATCACGTTTGCTGGTTGCATAATCCAAATATTTATTAATATTTTTAAAATATTTATTTTGTGTGTGTATGAGTGTGTGTGTGTGTGTGTGTGTGTGTGTGTGTGTGTTTCTGTGTGTGTGCACAGTTGTCCTCAGAGGCCAGAGAGCCACAGAGAGTTGAGTTATAGGCAGTCATGAGCTACCATGTGAGTGATGGAAACTGAACTAGTGTCCTCGAAAAGAGCAGCAAGCACTCTTAACCACTAGCCATCTCTCCAGCTCCAAATTCAAATCTTTTCATGAAAATAGAAACAAGGGGCCTGGGTGTAGTTGGGCATGTCTGTAATCCCATCACTATGGAGGCAGAGACAGGCTGCTAGTAGAGAGTTTCAAGGCCAGTCTGTTGTAAATAGCAAGTTCCAGGCTAGCCAGGGCTACATAAAGAAAAGTCTCAAAATAAATGAATAGTTATTTATTAAGGGGCTCCAGGCCTCATAGTACAGGCATGTAACCCCAGCACTTGAGAGCCTGAGGCAGGAGGACCTTGAGTTCAAGGCCTGCCTGGGATAAAGAATGAGTTCAAATTCAGCCTGAGCAACCTAATGAGCCCTGTCCCACAAAGAACAGGTGGAGCTGCAGTTCAGTGGCATCCAGCTTGCCTGGGACAGATCCCCAGGCCAGGACAGGATAAAGCAGGGAATAAAGAAAAATACAATAATAGAGTAAAGGGGGGGGGCTCTCCCAACCTCTCAGGTTCTGGGGCTTTAACTCCCTAGAAACAAATACAAGACACGGAACAGAACCCTCTACAGATAACAACACAGCTCAATAATTCACCAGTGCACTGGCTATCAGCAGACTAAAAGCTTTCACAAGCCAGGACTGGTCTAAGACACAGCTTTCACCCAAAGAAAATACCAATAAGTGTTTATTCTGAGCCAAATCTGAGTGAGCATGACTCGGACGGTCCCAAATTACATTTTCTACCTTAGAGAGCATTTTTTGTTAATTTTGTTGTTGAAGTTTTTTTTTTTTTTTTTTTTTTTTTTTTTTTTCAGACAGGTTTCTCTGTATAGTCTTGGCTGTCCTGGAACTCATCAGGCTGGCCTTGAACTCAGAGATCCCCCTTCCTCTGCCTCCTGAGTGCTGGAATTAAAAGTGTGTGCTACCATCACCAGGCTTGATTTTTTTTTTTTTTAATAGTTACAGAAGCAGAGAAAGATGTGAATGAGTGTGTAACCAAATCTACTGGGGAAGACAGGTGACGGCAAAACAGGGACATTTCTGTTACAGGTTATGGATGTTCCCTGGCAACGCTCTCAGCTTTGAGGTTGATGGAAGCCAGTGGCCTGCTAGGCTAACACATTCCAAAGGTTTTGCCTGGGAGTCAAAGGGATGCTGGGTCACATACAGAGGCTGGTGATGTAGGGCTGTAAAGAGGACTTAAGTGTCCAAAAATAATGGTGGTTCTAGATCTGCAACACTCACACTCTCTGCAGAGAAGTTTTGGTTAGTCAGTCTCCAGAACCTTCAACCTTCAACCTAGTGGCTTTCCCAGGAAACTTTGGTTCACACCAGTCTGTGCAAGCTTCACATACCTCTCTAGAGGTGATAAATAAGAGGCAGAGAGGTTGAAGTCTGTCACTGGGGCCACCCGGCTGAGTTGAACAGGCCTGTGAGGCTCTGAATCCAGTGTTCTCACTACACTTCTTCAGGCTCGTGTCCCGCAGGCTGGTGTCTCTTGCCCTTGACGATGCTGTAGCCAACAAACCCCTCTTGTGCCAGGTCACAGTTCCTAACTAGTCTTGCCACTTCTCCCTCTCTTCATTGTGTTTGCCAACGCTTCCAATAATCAATTCTCTTTCTCTCTCTCTCTCTCTCTCCCTCTCTCTCTCTCATTTTCTTTTTGCGTTTGTTTGTTTTTTGTTTTTTGAGACACATGCATTCTCTGTGTAGCCCTGGCTGTCCTGGAACTCACTCTGTAGACCAGGATGGCTTCGAACTCTGAGATCTTCATGCCTCTGCCTGCCAGTGCTGGGATTAAAGGCTTGTGGGGGGGGGGGGGGGGGGGGGGGGGGTGTGTGGGGGGGGGGTGTATGTAAGGCACAGTGAAAGTGTGGGTCAGAAGACACCCTGTGGGAGTTAGTTCTCTCCAAACACCGTGTGGGGGTTCTGGGGATGGAACTCAGGTATTCAGGCTCTGTTCCTTTATCTGTTGAGCCATCAGGAACCAGCCCCAGTGGATAACTCCCTTACCTTAACAAGACAGCTATTGGCCAGTTCACGACCATGAGTTACTCTATCTGTTGATTCAACCAGCATCAAGCTGTTAGGGAACTAGTTAGATATTAGCGGGCTTGGAGGACTCTGAAGCGAGAGAGACCCCTTTCTCCTGATCATCAGCCTGTGAAGTCAGAGGCTAAAATTGCAGCACTCTATTGACTGTTCAAAAGAATGGGATCTGGGCCTCTCTCTGGACCTGAGGGGTGCGTGGGGGTAAGGATTGTGGTGGTGGGCATCATGACATCCTGAACTGCCTGGAAGGTTGTTATGGCAACCATTTAAACTTGGCTCCAGGAGCTCCAAACCTTATGAGATTACTGTCTAGCAGGCATCTCTAAAAACAAAGACATCCCAAAAATTAAGCTTCCTGGGAGACTTAGTCCTAATGAGTCCATGAATCACCTGGATAGGAAAAGGCCCCTCAGGACACACTGACTCATCTATAGAGGTTAGAAATAGTACAAAGCCGACCTAAACTGTGGACTGCAGCACTCTCACTGTGAGATCGGTCCACATTATTTCGCAATAAATTCTATCGTGGCGTGGGTGCCTTGTTAGAATTCTTTCGGTGAAGATCACAAAGACTAGTAACCAAGAAGGACCCAGAAACCAAGAGCCTGGTGACAAGATAGAAAATAATTGGGTAAAAGCTCTACAGAGTTCCAAAAATCAGAACGTGAATTTTTCTACTTGCTGAGCACTGTGGGGAATGCACGTGAATGACATGGAGTGGGGGCTCGCCCTGTTGTCGCCTCCTGACATACCACACTCTACCAGCCTCTCTCCAGCCCTTGTACATTTTTGAGTCATTTTGAGTCTCATTCATGGACTGTGTGGTTTGGTCTATAATGTGGTGCCAGATGCTTAAAGCTGCTGGTCAACCTGACAAGAATCTGGGATCCAAGCCTCCAAGCACACCTGTGAGAGCTCACCTGCCTCAGTTTAGCTTCTGGCCATGCTTGTGAGAGATTCTGTTGGTTGGGTTAATTGAGGTGGGTGTCACCATTCCATGCCCTTGGGTCTGGACTGGTAAGCATGTGTATTCATTGCTCTCTGCTTCCTAACTGCCTTAGTTACCATTTTGTGACAAAACACCGTAATCAAGGCAATTCATAAAAGAAATCTTTTAATTGGGCTTACAGTTTCAGAGAGTTAAGAGCCCATGATGACAGCACAAAGGCATGAAGGCAGGGACAGCTGAGAGTGCCCATCTTGATCCACACGCAAGAGACATGGAACAGACTGGGAAGAGCATGAGTCATCTGTATGTTCAAAGCCTACTGTGGTGGTTTGAATAAGAACGGGCCCTTGTAGGCTCATATATTTGAACGCAGAGTCACCAGGGTGTGGCACCACTTGAAAGGATTAGAAAGATTAAGAGGTACAGCATTAGCCGGGTGGTGGTGGTGCATGCCCTTAATCCTAGCACTTGGGAGGCAGAGGCAGGTGCATCTCTGTGCACATGAGGCCAGCTTGGTTTACAGAGCAAGTTCAAATACAGCCAAGGCTATACAGAGAAACCCTGCCTCAAAATAGATAGATAGATAGATAGATAGATAGATAGATAGATAGATAGATA
>NW_026586589.1:5635092-5681779 GCF_907164565.1 Psammomys obesus
ATAGATAGATAGATAGATAGATAGATAGATAGATAGATAGATAGATAGATAGATAGATAGATAGATAGATGGAGGGAGGGAAGGAGAGAGAGAGAGAAAGAAAAGGTTTGGCCTTGTTGGAGGAACTGTGCCACTTTGGAGTGGGCACTCTCTCTGCCTACAGATCAGAATGTATTTTCAGCTGCTGCTCCACTATCTGCACGCTGCCATGCTTCATGCCATGAGATGATGGACTGAATCTGAATCTGAATCTCTGAAACTGCAAGCAAGACCCCAGTTAAATGCTTTCTCTTATAATACTTGCCTTTGTCATGGTGTCTCCTCACAGCAATAGAATAGCGACTAAAAACACCTACCCTCAGTAACACACCTTCTCCAACAAGGCCCTACCTCTTAACCCTTCCCAAACAGTTCTACCAACTAGAGACCCAAGTATTCAAACATGTGAGGTGACTGGAACCATTCTCATTTGAACCACGGCACTGACTGTGGACACAGTGTGACCATTGTCTTGCCTTGCTCACCATGGTCAACTGGACCCTTGAACCATGAGCCACAATAAGCCACTCCTTCCTTAAGTTTCTTTTTTTAAACCAGATAGTTAAACCGTTTAATGTTTAATGTTTATTTGGTGTGGGAACGGCGCATTCCCACTAAGACATACCTATACTGAAGAGAAAGTACATTTTCCTTGTTGTTATTCCCTGCAATGCACAGAGTTTACACTGTATTGCATGTTATAGAGTTGAGAGATAATACACAGGAGGGTACCCTTAGGTATTGTCTTAGTCACTGCTCTATGACGGTGAAGAGACACCTTGACCAAGACAGCTCTTATAAAAATAAAAAAAAAATTAAGTGGGGCTTTGCTTACAGCCTCAGAGGATTAGGCCATCTTCATCATGGTGAGAGGCCTGCCAGCACACAGGCAGACATGGTGCTGGACAAGCAGCCGAGAGTTGTACACCCAGATCTGTAGGCAGCAAGAAGAGAGAGTCAGTGGACCTGGCTTGAACTTTTGAAACCCAAGGACTACCTCCCCTTGCACACTTCCTCCAACAAGGACTCTCCTCCTGATCTCTCTCAAATACTGCCACTCTCTGATGACCAGACATTCAAATACATGGGCCTGTGCCATTTTTACTCAAGTCACCACAACTTCACTGATACTACATCACTTTATAGAAGGAGGTAAGCATTGTGGACTTTGGTGTCCTCCGAGGTCTTAGAGCCACCCCCGTGCATATTGAGGGGTGACTGTGTGTGCTACTTAGCACGTGGTAGGTGGCACTTGGAGGTGTTAAGTGAGCAGTGACTGTCCAAGGGGACAAACTGCGGCTTACTGAAGTTAATCCTAGTATGCAGCATATGATGGATTGGGGGGCAGGGGGTGTCGGTGGTATGACTTCACAAGATTCTGAAATGTTTGCTCTCTGCTAAGAAGGAAATGAAGGGGTACAGGGGAGCGGGGAACCCTGGCCACAGCAGCTTCTATAAGCGCCTAAAGATGCAGCATCCCCCGCCCCCGCAAAGCAAACATCCCCCAAACACTGTTCTCCATAGTTCTCAGACTTCTTATCCTCCAAATCCACCAGGTGAGACAAGAGGGCCACATGTGGCTGATGTGTTCTAAGCATTCCTAATTTAAATAAAGGGGCTGGGGAGCTGGCTCTGCAGCTAAAGGTACTTGCTGCTCTCGCAAAGAAACAGGTTCAGTTCCCACAAACTCCTGTAACTCCACTTCTGGAGAATCCGATGCTCTCTCGTAGCACCCTCAGGCACCTACACGCATGTGGTGCACATACACGCATGCAAGGACACACACATATACATTTAAAATTGTTTTAAATTAAAAAGTAAATGGAGATGCAATGCACACACACACACACACACACACACACACATATATATACCAAATTTCAAGGAAGTTTGGGGAAAATCTTACTAAGGCAGGTATAGGGGTACATGCCTATAATTCCAGCCGTCAGGAGGTTGCAGCAGGGGTTCAAGTGTAGGTCCAATCCAAGCTACATAGTAAGGCCATTCCAGAATAAAAATTGCATTGCAAGAACAATAAATTTTTGAGACTCTAGTCCAAGCTGGTCTCCCCCTATGGCAAGCCCCCTGCCTCAGCTTCCCAAGCACTGGAAGTTCAGGCATGTACGTACTACCATAGCTGACTCACCTCAAAAATTCTTAATGTTGATTATGAACTAAAACGAAAGTTTTCATATGGTGAGATAACTAAACCTCATTTTTAAAAATCTTTTTTCTTCGTCTCTTTCTCTTTCTCCCACTTTTTTTAATGTGACTGCGGGGAAAGTTTTAAATGGAGTGTGAGGTTAGTGTTGTCTCTTTCAGGGGTGCAACTCTATTAATCTGTCACCTTCTGTTTGTGTGTCACCCTGGGGCTTAAATCCAGGGCCTTGAACAGGTTAAAGGGTGCTCCTCCGCTGAGCAATAACCCAACCCACATCACAGCTCCTTAAGAATCCTCATCTGCAAATTTCATGATTTCCTTATTTTTCATTGCTGAGTGATATTCCATTGTGTAGACGTACCACAATTTCTGTATCCATTCTTCAGTTGAAGGGTATCTGGGTTGTTTCCAGCTTCTGGATATTACAAATAAAGCTGCGACAAACATGGTTGAGAAAATGTCCTTATTGTGTACTTGAGCCTCTTTTGGATGTATGCCTAGGAGTGGTATAGCTGGATCTTGAGGAAGCACTATTCCTAGTTGTCTGAGAAAGCGCCAGATTGATTTCCAGAGTGGTTGTACCAGTTTACATTCCCACCAGCAGTGGAGAAGGGTTCCCCTTTCTCCACAACCTCTCCAGCATGTGTTGTCACTTGAGTTTCTGATCTTGGCCATTCTGATGGGTGTAAGGTGAATCTCAGGGTCATTTTGATTTGCATCTCCCTGATGGCTAACGAGGTTGTGCACTTCTTTAAGTGTTTCTCTGCTATTCGATATTCCTCTGTCGAGAATTCTCTGTTTAGCTCTGTTCCCCATTTTTTAACTGGATGTAGCCCATGGCAGTTCAGTGTCCAAGTGGCTTCCACAGTAATGAGAAGAGGGACTGCTTCTGACATGAACTGATTGACCTGCTCTTTGATCACCTCCCCCTGAGGGGGGAGCAGCCTTACCAGGCCACAGAGGATGACAATGCAGCCACTCCTGATAAGATCTAATAGACTAAGATCAGAAGGAAGGAGAGGGGGACCTCCCCTATCAGTGGACTTGGGGAAGGGCATGCATGAAGAAGGGGGAGGGAGGGTGGGATTGGGAGGGGAGGAGGAAGGGGTTTATGGGGGGATACAAAGTGAATAAAGTGTAATTAATAAAAGTTAAAAAAAAAAAAAAGAATCCTCATCTGCTCTCTTTGGCTCTGCATCCCAGGCACAGAACACAGGGAACCAACGGAACTGCTCGCTACGTACTTGTAGAGATAGAGGGTTTAGCTTTGTTTTTATTTTTGTTTTAGATAGTATCTCACTCTGCAGACCTGGCTGGCCTGGAACTCACTGTATAGATCAGGCTAGCCTTGAACACACAAAGATCTGCCTCCTTCTGCCTCTAGAATACTGAAAATAAAGGCGTGCACCATCATGCCTGGCTAGATTGAGGCTTTCTTATTCACCAGTTTAACTCTATTCTCAATGTAGAAACTAGTGTCCTTGGGGGGGCATGAGAGGAGTCTCTACATAGCCCTGGCTGTCCTGGAGCTGGACTAGAGCTCACAGAGATCTGCCTGCCTCTGAGTGTTGAGTTCTGAGTGCAGGGACTAAAGGCACGTGAAACTAAGGTCTCTACTGTTGTGGAGGGGGGGTGGGTGGGCAAAAGACCATTCATTAAGTCTCAGTCCATTCTGCAGGCTGGATTCTACCACGTAATCTCCCAACAGCTGCTTCCCAAGAGTCTCTGGTACCAGGCCGCAGCTTTCCTGGTGGGATTATGGTACTTCTTGAGCCACCCTGGTAACATCCTTCTGGAGTGTCTTCAGTCTCTAGAGCCCTGGGATAACTCCAGGACACCTAATGCCCAGGCACCAGCTGAAATAGGATATTGTCCCTGGACGCGTCTGGTCCATGGCTTCAACCAGCATAATTGTTAGTTTGGATGGGGAAGTACATTAGAAAGCCTGGGTGATGTTGTGACAGTTACGTGAGCAGCTGGAAGGACCAGTAAAGTGTCTCACATTTCAGCTTCCCATAGAAAACCAGCACCTAAGGGCAGGCGTGCCCCTGCCTCTTGTGACCAGTCCTCCATAGTGCACATCAGGAGAAAGCAAGTGCCGACTGGGCCTCGCAATGGGCACGAAGTGGGCCTCTCTGTTCCTCTAAGCCTTGGCTTCCTAAGTTGTAAAAAGGTGTCAATTAAAGCTCTGTCACCGGGTTGTGGGGATTAGATGAGGTAATTGCATGCACTGGCTGACACCATGCATGGCATTTAGCGCAGCTTCAGTCAATCAACAGGGATGATGAACAGCAGCCTCACTTGAGGTGCCTGCAGTTAGCAGACCGGAAGGCATGTGATGTCACCTTAACAGAGGAGTCTACTGTGGTGGCACTTTGTGTTTCTTATTCATTTGAGCTATCAGTCATCTTTATGTGCTCATCAGACAAAAACAGCTGACATTTAATGAGTGCTCAGCAGGAGGTGGGTACCTTGACATATTTAACACCATGTTCCATCCCATTCGATCCTTGCTATTTAAGGCCAGTGCTAATTTGTGGTCAACTCACGTAGCCAAAAACTGAGGTTCAGAGAGGCAAAAGAAGTTGCCCCAGGCCCCTCAGCAATCAAATGACTACACAGGAATTTGGCAGGCCAGTATGCTTTCACTAGGTGACTTCTACATTAAAGGCTGGACCAGTAATCCTGGAGAGGTAGTAGGTGTCAACACAGAGGCGGAGGGGACTGCATGAACTGTTCCTGTTCCATGTTGTCAGGAGCACCAGTGGCCTTCCTCCCCATCCTTTCATGTTGACGGACACCCTCCAGGTTAAATAATAACTCCTGTATTACCAATCCTATGAATCAATACCTTCAGGTGTTCGATACTCCACTGCTAGGTTTGAGGCTGGTGTTCCTGGTTCTAGGAGAAAGGAGGCTGAGCAAGCCATGTGTAGGAAGCCACTAAGCACCATAGCCTCTGCATTAGGTTCTACCTCCGGGTCCCTGCCCTGTCTGAGTCTCTGTCCTAACTTCCTTCAGTGATGAACAGTGGTATAGAAGTGTACACCAAATAAACCCTTTCCTTCCCAACTTGTTTTTTTTAGTCATGGTGTTTGTCACAGCAATAAAAACGCTAATGACAGGGCTGGAGAGATGGCTCAGAGGTTAAAGAACACTGATTGTTCTTCCAAACGTCCTGAGTTCAATTCCCACTAACCACATGGTGGCTCATAACCATCTATAGTGAGATCTGGTGCCCTCTTCTGGCACATAAGCAGGTAGAATGCTATATAAATAATAAATAAATCTGAAAGAAAGAGAGAGAAGGAAAGAAAAGAAGGAAGAAAGAAAGACACACTAACAATGACATCTACTGGGTTATGGCCAGAGTGAAGGAGAAGTGGAGTTAACAGATGTGGATCTTAACCACGAGGTGTGCCCAGCCTGCTGCTGACTGCGACTCTGGCCAGACCCACCTGGCACCTTTACCTTAATAGTTGGTTGGCAGACATTTACAACCAGGAACAGCTCCTGTGGCCTCAGACACTGTGGCCTTCCCAGGTCGCTGGGTCTGGTATCCATGAGGAGGGCTCCTCTTCGTCCTGGTCTACACTGTGACGAAGCTTAAACAGGCTACAGCGATGCCCAGATGTGTGAGGCCCACTCATGCCCATCCCACCACTGAGGTGACGTTCAGTCTGCTCAGTGCAAATGCCACTCCTCCAGACCGCCTAGCCTGTCTCCCTGCTTCATAACCTTTTCCTTCTCCAGCATACGTTAGTTGTCTGGGCAATGGCCTGACCCTGTCCTCTGCAAGGTCAGTCCTAGGAAAAAGAGATCTGCTCTTTGGTTTGTTTGCTTTGCCAAGTCCTAGAACTCCCTGTATAACTGGTATGGGACGGGGAAAGGGTGCCCTTCCTGGAGGAGGTGACACTGCTGAGCTAGCTGCCCAGGGGAGGACAGAGTAAAAGAATACATTCAGAAGTAAACACAGCAGCTGGGGACTGAGGGCCCATGGGAGTCTGCTGCACAAGGTGGGGGGAAGGTGGATGGGCTGGCTTGGGAGAAGGGAGAGGTGGGGCCTTGCCTGTGTCCTCTGCTGGCTGAGAGTCAGGCAAGGTGAGAGAGGCTAAGAGCAAAAGGAAGACCCGAGGGGCTGGGCCAGAGATGAATATTGTTTAGTGAATGAAGGAAGGGTTGAGTTGGGAAGAGCTGTCCTTTACTGAGTGCTGATTGCCGAGACCCGCACTATGCTCCCTGACACTCTTTCCTGTCATAGCTACTTTCCTGTTGTGATAAAAAAAAAAAACTTGTGACCAAAGGCAACTTAAGGAAGAGGCTGTTTCTTTTGGCCCATGGTTCCAGAAGAGGAACATGAGTTCATTATGGCAGGAGGGCATGGTGGCACATGGCAGGGCATGACAGCATACGGCAGGCATGGCGGCAGAGGGCAGGCATGACGGCACACAGCAGGGCATGGTGGCAGAGGGCAGGCATGGCGGCAGTAGTATCAGGCTGAGAGATCACATCTTAAAGATCAAGTAGAGGGCAGAGCTTGAACTAGAAATGAGGCACAGCTTTTAAACCCTTAAAGCCCACCTCAGTGGTACACTTCCTCTATCGTGGCCGTGACATGCCTCTGTAACCTCTCCAAACAGCTCCACCAACGGGAGACCTAGCTTTCGAATACCTGAACCTAAGGGAGATATTTCTCATTCAAATCATCACAACTATCCCCATACCAGCCACTATACCAGGATGCCCAGATACAAAGCACAAAGCAGCACAAACCAGCCAGTCTGGCTTGTTAGGAAGCAAATATTGGGGACTGGGAAACCAAGCCACTTAAGCAATCGTGCCACATAACCCTCAAGGCCCTAACTTCTCCCCAGCAACCCCTCAACCTCCCTCTTTTCTTTTCCCCATCTCTGTCATCTCCCACAGAGAACAGTCTAAACTGTTCAGGTACCAGGGAGCCCTGAAGAAAACTATTTGAGAGGGAGAGACGCTAAGGAGGAGCGACAGGCACTGTTCTCAATGCCTTATGGGAGGCTACTCAGCCATTGGTAGGGACGGTACTTGTTAAGCAAAGAGGGCCATCATTATCAAGGCACCAAACAACAGCAAAACTTCATAGAAGGCAGTGGACTCAGAAACAGGAAGAAATTTGCATATGCGGAGAAAAAGGTATGTATTTCTTACTAATAATGAGGGGCAGTTTGAAACTGGCCCAGATTGTTAGGAAAGGTGGGAAAGACTTCCTGGGAGGCAAACAAGATGGTTCTAGAGAAAAATGAAGGTCAGAATCAAGGCCCAACAGCACCTTTTGCAGAGTCTGAGGGCCCGGTGGCCTGTTTCAACCTCAGCTCCAGTCACGGTGGGGGAATTCAATGGGAGGAATGTGCCAGTCTGCCTTCCCCATTTGTGGCCTGGCCTTATGAAGAGTTCTTCTGTGTGGAAGGTATCTGAAACATAGGGGCAGAGAAACGTGTGGTCATTGCAGCTGTGACTGCTACTGACCATCATCTCCAAAGACCAAGTATGTGTCATGGTAACGTAAATGGCCACACTTGGCATTTGCCCACGGTGTCGCAGAGGTCTCTAAGGCAGGTTGTATTCATTTGAATAGAAATGGCTCCTATAGGCTCATATATGTGGATGCCTACCACCAGGGAGAGGAACTGTTTGAAAGGATTAGGTGTGGCCTCATTAGAGCAGGTACAGCTTGGTTGGAGAAAGTGTGTCACTGGGGGTGGGCTTTGAGGTTTCAAAAGCTCACACCAGGCCATCTCTTCCTGATCCACAGGATGTAGCTCTCAGCTACTTCTCCAGCACTGTGTCAGCCTGCTATCATGCTTCCTGCCATGACGATAATGGACTAACCCTCTGAAACTGTAAGCCAGCCTACAATTAAATGCTTTCTTTTTGTCTTAGAGTTGCCTTGGTCATGGTGTCTCTTCACAGCAATAGAACACTGACTAAGACACTGATTGGTTCCTTTCCACCTAGAGCTGGGTGTGCTCCTGCCTTTCTCAAGGCCTTCAGCCCTTCACTCCATCTCTGTTCATCCTAGCCTCCTCTCCGTTCCCAAATATTCCTGAACCAAGTCAAGTCTCACAGTTCCCTTTTCTCCTAAGCCCTGGCCCCAAGACACACTTGCCACCTCTCTAAGACCTAATTGGGGACTGTGAGTCAGGGTTAGATTAGAGTTTGAAGTAGAAGTGTGTCTTGGGGCCAGGGCTTAGGAGAAAAGGGAACGCAAAAACAAGCACTGTAATGCCAGGATTACAGGACCCTTAGAGACCACCAGGAGACGATTTGATGCAAGAACAAGAGAGCTTTATTACGAGAGCGATTGAACTTGGGACCCAAGTCTTACTGACACAGCAGTAGAGAAGTGGGACCTTGATCCCTGAGTGAGCAGGGTTTTTAAAGGGAAAGACTGTAAGCAGGGGGTTTCCATGACAGCAAGCAGGGGGGTACATGTTTCCATGAAAGAAAGCAAGGGGGTTCATAGGCAAGAAGGCAGAGACAAGCCACACATGACTTGGCTGGGGTGAGGGAAGCCACATTCTTAGACACCCCCCTCATGACTACGGGGGTCTCTGCAACCACCAAGGCCAACAGAGTAACGATTCACATGAGGCAAAAAGGCAGTCCGATTCAACACAACTCACTAGCACCATGGAGTCGGTTCAACTTTAGTAAAACAATACATCAGGCACTCCTTTTTTTTTTTTCATCTCCATACAACGATAATTTCTACTATCAGAGCTTTCTAAAAGAGTACTAAATTATGCTAAAAATCTGTATTATTACGTTTGGTCAGTTAGATTAGCCCAACCAAAATATTGCCCACCATGTGACTAAACATTTGTACACTATCTTTTTTCCAGACAACTGGTCCCAAAGGATGAAAACAACTCTTAGCATGGCAAAACAACAGCATTCTCTCCCCTATTACAAGAATGCCTTTGATCCCCCCTGACAAAAGGCTTTTGGATTCTTCACTGACAAGCTGAGAATCAACACACAATACAGTCAATAAATGTAACAGCATTGTTTTGGGGTCAGTAGTATTATGTCCTTGTTTCCCCCAAAGTCTTGGCTTGCTGCCTCCCCGAGTTATTGGTTTCCTCTTCCTCTTGGGACATCTCCTTTTGATGGATTTGTCGTCTCTCTTTAGACACTTCACTTGGCTCCTCTTCCTCTTGGGACATCTCCTTTTGATGGATTTGTCGTCTAGCTTCCCACACTTCATTTGTCTGGTGATCTCCAGGATGCTTGCCAGATGTGTCCTTGCCAGATGTGTTATAGCAGGAGGCACTTGGGACTTCATTTAGTTTTCTGTAAGATATAAGCACAACCTCGCCTCGATGTTAGGACATCGGGCCCTTTCCATTGGTTAGTTTTTAGATTTTTTTTTTTTTAACATATACCTTAGGGGGAGAAAAAAAGTGTTATCCTTTGAAAGCATTATCCGTTGAAGAAAAAAAATTAAAGTTAGTGTGCAATTATGTTTTCAGTCCTTGGACACCGTATCAGCCAGAAGAAATATTATAAAATAAATTTCTTGGTTCCAATTTGCCCCTATGTTTTTTAAGTACAAAGGAATCTGGGTGGTGTTTGGTCTCTAAGTGGCTGAGAGGCCTGAAGTGAGAAAGCCTCCATTTTGTATGTGAAAGACAAGATAAAATGCCTTATTTTGCAAGACAGTGAGCACATCATTGCATGGACACTCTGAGTTCCAGCTCCAAAGCCCTGACTGAGCCTGGCTGGGGGACCAAATCAGCAGCGGAGTCCACTTGGCCTGCAGAGAGAGAGAGAGAGAGAGGTTTTATTCAATGATCCTCCTCAGAGAATTACATGCACTACTGTGCTCCAGCTTGCAAAATAATTGATAGGGATTTTATCTCCTCTTTCATGGGCCCCTTTTCTTTAGCTCCTATGCATTTCCATTTTTTTTTTTTTTTTTTTTTTTTTTTGTTTGCATGTTTGTTTCGAGACAGGATTTCTCTACACAGCCCTGGCTATCCTGGGGCTTTCTCTATAGACACCACCACCTGGCTGCATTCCCAGTTTTTAACATCAATAGTTTCTGGTTTAGGAAACCAAGGACTGAATTTTACAGACTCTTGTACCAAGCTTCAGAGCCTTGCTCTGAGTATTTCGCTCCCTTGGAGCTTAACAGACATGTCAGTAAAATATAAAATGCTTCGTCTCAGAGGATTGAGAAGAACCCAAGCTTATTTTACTCTCTTACTTACCTTTGTGATCTCCTGGGTGAGAGGTCCAAACTTCTACTCCTGATTCTATTTTTTTTTTAAATTCTTACCTTCTCGGGCTTGAGACTCTCACGTTGGCCACCTGCTGGAGGGGTCTCTGCTGACACCACAGTAGAATAATGATCAAAGAGAAGCAAAAAGGTAATCTGTTTCAACACGACTCAGTAAACACTGTTGGTTCAAACTTTATTTTAATTTATTTTACATTTTTGAGACGGGGTTTCTCTGTGTAATCCTGGCTGTCCTGGACTCACTCTGTAGACCAGGCTGGCCTCTAACTCAGAGATCCACCTGCCTCTGCCTCCCGAGGGCTGGGATTACAGGCGTGCGCCACCACGCCCGGCTAAGTGCTGGTTCAAACTTCAGGAGTCTGACACCAGTTAAACAATTTTCTTGTGTGCACAAAAAAGCTTAAGCATCAACATTCTTTGTAAAGTACACAGGACACATGACACCTTTTTTTTTTTATAATTTATTTATTTTTCAATAGAGAGGTTTTCTCTGTTGTAGCCCTGGCTGTCCTGGACTCACTCTGTAGACCAGGCCGGCCTCGAACTCAGAGATCCACCCGCCTTTGCTGCCTGAGTGCTGGGATGAAAGCTGGTCTTCAGGACTTCCCCGGGCCACTGCAACCGCTGCTGCTGCTGCTGTACCAAACCACTAGAGTGCTGGAATTAAATGGAGTTAAAGGCGCATGCCACAACCCCAATCTACTGACTGACGGCTCCGGCTCCACTACCGACTGACAGCTACATCTTAAGGACATGGCCTACAGATTGCACAGAGGTAGCCAGGATATCAAACACCTCCGCTCCCAGCCTTCCGGGAGGAAAACAGGGTATGTGCCTCTCCCTTTGGAGAGACAACCCTGCGTGTTTAATATTTCTGGTTTCCCTCGCGCTAATCTGTAAGAACAAGGATGCCTGTTCCCACAGTGTGAAACTGTGAGGACAAGGATGCCTTGGTGCCACATTGCATGCTGTGGCTCTAAGCAGACAGACAGCAGTAGCTTGAATGGTATTAAACTTTGGACTCATAACTAATAATAAAAAAAATAAATAAATTACTGGTAAATAAAAAAAAACAAACTTTGGACTCCAGGTCTCTGGAGTCGAGACCCTTCCCTCTGCATACCCACCAAAGTGAAAAGGTTCTCCTCAGTGGTGAGCCGATCTGGGTCTGAGAGCACGTTGAATGGCAGCCGTGGACACCGCCACTGTAGCCTAAGGCAGGAACTGAGGCCAAGCAACAGCTTATAATTTTCATTTCAGAATGTGCATTCTGACCCAGTCACCTGGCGGTAGCTTACCTGGATGAGACCCGTGCAGGCGATCATGGTGAGCAGATCAGTGCCCCAGTCTCTGCGCTATCTTCTGTCTTTCCACGCTGATGTCAGGGAATGAGAGACAACGTGAAAACAGTCCTATTGGTCTAAAATAGCTCCCTATAGGACAACTGAGCAGTCGTATATAGGTGGCAGAGACACAGCTCAGAGGCTCACCCTCAGGGCTCCTCCCACCAAGCTCCCTCCCTCCTAGCAGCCTTCCCAATATGTTGTCATTAGTGGCCTACATCTCAACCTCAAGTCCCTCTCATGCCCCTTCATAAAACAAGTGTCCTTCTGACCACTGAATCACATTCCTTCAAAGGCTCACTCAGGCACACGCATCAACTCCAAAAGATCACCTCTGCCAGGCATGGTTGTGCATGCCTTTAATTCCAGAACTCTAGAGGCAGAGGTAGAGACTCTCTGTGAGTTCAAGGCTACAATGTGAGTTACAGGAACACAAAGAGACCTTGTCTCAAAAACAGAAACACAAAAAGATAGCGTCTCTATAAAAACCTTGTAGCGGTGAGTACATATCACCCATTATGTGTAATTTACCCTGGCCTTCCTAGATCCTCAAGTGTCAAAACCTTGGTCTCTGATAGCAGGAAGCCAAGCTGAGAAAGGCCAAGACAAAATATAAAGACATGGTGGCACACGTCTTTTTTCAATCCTGGAACTTGGGAGATAGAGGCAGGCCAGCCAGACCTACACAGTGAGACCCTGTCTCAAAATAAACAAATGCCTCCCGTCACGGACTCTTACACAGTGGCCCATGTCCTATGGGGAGGTTGAAATATCGGGCAGCAAAGAAGCAGGAGTGTGTGAAAGCGCCAGCATTTGAGAGGGACAGGAATGGACCCTTCAAACACGGGAAATGGCTTTCAGCAACTCCTCTCCCTGCATTATGGATGACCAGAGCACAGGCAGCCCGTGGTCGCTTCTAAATGCAGGTCCACACACAGAAATAGACATCAGGCCAAGAAGAGGTGCAGATATGAGAGGCCTGCAGCCCAGAAAAAGAGCCAGGAAGAGTCCAGGAAAAGAGCGCAGCCCAGCACAGCACTCCTCCTCCCACAGTGGTCTTTTTTCCTTACAAAAGTCCCATAAAGCAATGGCCAAGGATAACCAAAAAGGAGTCCCTGGGTAGAGACACTGGAAACTATAGGGATTGGGACAGCCATGTGACCTCAAGTGGAACAAAAGTCATATCTGTCATCTTTTTTGTTTTGTTTTTGTTTTTCAAGACAGTGTTTCTCTGTGTGCAGCCCTGGCTGTCCTGGAACTCCCTCTGTAGACCAGGCTGGCCTCAAACCCACAGAGATCCACCTGTCTCTGCCTCCCCAGTGCTGGGATTAAAGGTGTGTGCCACCACATCCAGCTATCATTTTATTTTTCAAATACTCAAAATGAAGTTCTGAGTTTGTCTTTGATTGAGAGTGAGGGAGCAGGAGTCCCGTGTCTAGACTACCTCTATTGTCACTCAAAGCCCTTGGCAACAGGTATGGTGCTATGTCAGATGAAAAGGACCAATTCGCTAGAGAACGGACTGGACAAGAGATCTTACCTCAAGTACACGTGGGTCTAGAATGCTCCTGACATAACAACTCCCATGATGCCTCTGTATACAGTGGGTTCATCTGCAAATGGCATGAGACCCTGATAAGCACCCAGCTTGCCACTGCTCACAGCAGAGCATGGTAGTTATGGGAAAAGGGGGTTGGCACAGGAGTTACCAGTCACTAAGCATCTCAAAACTGTGGGCTTCCTGTTTCCAGAACAAACCCATTGTTGCCTCTCATTCCTAAAAAGGATGTTGTGTATGGCCTATGGCAGAGCAGTTACCACCAATTATACCACCGATGTAAGGCACGTAACCCCCAACAGGATGAAATGGATGCAAACAGCAGGTTTGTGGGAGGGTACCACTGTGGACTGGCAATAGCTTCAAAGGCCATCTAGGAGAAGTTATTGCCCAGGGCAGGAAGCAAAAGCCCTGATGGCAGCAATGACACGTGGGCAGTTCCAATACCTTAGAGGCCCAAATGTATACAGAGCTGAGAAGCCACAGCATGGGGAAGCTCCCAGCACTGAAAGGCATGGGTGTGGACCTTCCAAACACAAGATGGTTCTTTCCACATCTCCTTTGCCCACACTACCAATGACTAGGGCAAGGGTACCCCCTGATCACTTACGAATGCAGGGCCAGAGAAGGCGGAGAGCCTGCCGTCAAATGCAAAAGCTTTGAGCAGCCAGCTCAGCTAAGTACAAGAACCTAGGAAGTACCTGTATTCCTGCAAAAATTTCTTCCACACAGCCAACAGGTAAGACAAAAGCAAGAGCTCTTAGGGTGTGGAACACGGAGGTTCCTGATCCTAAGGAAAACTGCCTAGTTGTTCTGCCTTGTGGAGGATGAGATTTTATCCTGAATAGTTTTATGTCAACTCGATACAGACTAGAGTTATCTGAAATGAGGAAACCTCAATTGAGAAAATGCCTCCACCCAGCTATAAGGCATTTTCCTAATTAGTGATTGATGGGGGATGGCCCAGCCCACTGTGGGCGGGGCTTTGCCTGGGCTGGTGGTTCTGGGCTGAGCAAGCCAGTAAGCACCACCACTCCATGGCTTCTGCATGAGCTCCTGCCTCCAGGTTCCTTGCCATGTTTGAGTTCCTGTCCTTAGACTTCCTTCGATGATGAACAGTGGTATGTTAGTGTAAACCAAATAAACCCTTTCTTCCCCAAGCTGTTTTAGTCATGGTGTTTCATCGCAGCAATAGAAACTCTGACTATGACAGACCTGGGTCATAATCAGCTTACTATGACGCAGAATTCTTTCTGCTTCTGATTCAGACCTTTTGCTGCTCATCCACCAAAGCAAGGAGGATCACAGGGGACTCGGGATTGAAGCAGCTTCGGAAGGAACCAGCTGTACATCAATGACTCGGGGGAGGGGGTGTTAAACTGGGGGACAGGGATGCAGCTGCCTTCATCTTCTGTCCATTTGTTTCCCAGTCTATCGTGGGAACCTGAGGGCAGCCATCTTAAGTTCAACCCCTACCTTGGGAGCGTCGTGGTCCAGCTGCTTTCTGGCAGGATACACACACCTCTCATGGCCCCTCTGCTCCAAGATGTCAGTTCTGCGTAAACAAGAAACATTTAAATGAGCATCAAGATGTCAAATCTGTCCTATGCATGAAGAGTCCCTGACGAATTAACCACATCCAGATACATCAGAGGCTGGATACTGTGACTCAGCATTTCCTTGTGACTCATCATTTCCTTGTGACTCAGCATTTTCTTGTGGGGGCGCAGCAATGGCGCAGCTTTTTCTTGTGACGCATTTTCTTATGGGGGGGCGCAACAATGGCGCAGTGACGCATTTTCTTGTGGCGCAGCATTTTCTCGTGCACAAAGAAAGATGCTGGCAACAAATCATCTACGATAGAGAGCACTTTTCAGGTATTTTGTGCAAGCTCTGATAAACGGCAGAAGTTCCAGAAGGTTCCTTTATCAAATCTCCTGTCAAAGAACCTCATGGAAAAATACTGCCTGACCGTCTAAACGCCCACTTAAAAGACCTCACCCCTATGCAATCATCATTTCAGTTAAGACTACCTGCCATCCACAAGAAGACCAATTTAGGTTCAAAATGAGAAATCAGTTTCATTCTCACCATAGATACTGCATAACTACCGCGCAGCCAGGCACTAGGGTTCAAAACAAGACAGCCAGATCTACCTTTCCAACTTCCCTACCTGAGAATGACGGACCAATACTCACATAGGACCTGGCCTCCCAGGTTCTCCCAGCATCCCTTGGTCCCTACCTGCTGCAGGGCGTGGCTGGCATACCCCGACCTCTTCAGTATATAATGAGACATTTTGGTTCCCCCTTCTTCCCCCCCACACGTATCTATTTCTCTCTCTCTCTCTCTCTCTCTCTGTCCACTGTGCTCTTCTCTCTCTCTCTCCCTCCCTCCCCTTCCCTCTCCCTGTTCTCCCCCTCCCTGTCCCCTGCCTTTCTCCCCCCCCCCCCCCCCTCTCCCTGCCCCAGCCTCTCTCTCCCTCCCTCCCTCTCTTCCTCCTTCCCCCTCTCCGGCTCCCTAACCCCTGCATGGCGCCGAGAGCTGCCCCCAATAAACCTGCATTTATAGACTCTAACTTCGTCTTCAACTACCTCACTCTGCCGTCTCAATCACTGACGCATTTCTAGCCTGAGCCCGGCCAGCCTGTCCTTAGAACCTGATTGAATTCCACACCACCTCTAGTTCTGGTGCCCATGGGAAGACAATTGGGTGGCACTCTTGTCTTCAAGGTGCACTCCCAGCACTTACCCGGACACCTGCTTCCTGGACAGTGGGGCCCACCAGTGACAGCGGAGAGTTGGGGGGAGGTGTGTTGGCTGCTGCATAACTAGCATCGTCATCCTTCGTGGTATCAAATGGGCCAAAGCCCAGCAAAGAAGCAACCACACTGGGAATGGGGTTTCACTGCAAGGCGTCACACATGAGTCTGGGCACCCCGCCCTAGGGTCCCGGGCTTATCAGCTTGGAAGGATGCAGATCGGAATGGGTGTCAACAGTCCGAGGACCCTGTGTAAGAAAGGACAAGCGGCTTCTGATGCCACATGAGCCGGAGGCATCCGGGCTCAGTCCCCAACCCTCCACCTTCTCCCAGGCACACTAGCACTGCGTTCCCAGGTCGCCCTCCCACAGGGTCCCTCTCCTGTCAGTTCGAGCCCAGCGGCCCCGGGAGGCCGAGGTCTCTGCCCACCTACGATCTCCTTCGAGTACCTCAGGAAGTCCATAGCCTGCTAGGGTAGCGGCATCAAGCTCGCATCGTAGCTTCCCAGGTCTTGAGTTTTCTTAAAGGAGACTGGAGGCCTTGGAGGAGGCCACGAGCGCAGAGCGAAGATGAGACACCTAGCAAGCTGAGATGCCAGGCAAAGAATGCGTCAGCTCTGCAGTATCTGCGCAGAACGATCCTGGACCACCGCAGTGTCGGCCCTACTGCGGCTGCGCGCGCGCTGCAGCCTCGAGCTTCGCCTTTGCGCACCTAGTCCGTGGGCGTGGCTCTGCAGCGTCCACAGCGGTAGGAGAGCTGAATTGCTAACGCACCAGCAAGCCTCTCCTTCCTTAATCCTAGCTTCCATTCTACCAAACAGTTTATTCTACTCATCCGTCCATGCATCCATTTTGCCAGAAAATATGCGTGGAACACCAGCTTCCTTCCATCTCATTAGTCATCCATCCTATCTGTCTTATGTGTCTAAATATTCATCCACTCACCCATCCATGCATTGTGACGCATTCACTTATGCGTGTGTCTGTCTGCCTGTCCATCCATCCATCCATCTAGCTTGTCCACTCATCTTTTCACTAATCTACTCATCCAGCTTTGCACCCAGTCAAAATATCCACCGAGGAACTACTTCCTAAAACAGACATGATCCCTAACTTGGTTACGTTTTAATGGGCATGATAAGCAAATAGGCCAGGAAATTCGACCACTTAAAAATCATAAGTGCCACAAAGGAAACAGGTATAGTGATAGGCAGATTGTGACAGTGGTGGCTTATTTATTTATCCAGAGTGGACATTTAACCTAATGCGTGGTGAAAAAAAAAAAAGGATGAATTATGAAATGTTTAGTATATCATATTCATAAGTCTATGTAAAAAGTGAAGTAAAGCTCATGAAAATGGGTGATAGGTCAACAACGTTTCTTTTGGTTTGGTTTGGTTTGGTTTGGTTTGGTTCGGTTTGGTTTGGTTTTCTTGAGATGGAGCCTATACCTATCTATCCCTGGCTATCCTGGAACTCGCTTTGTAGACCAGGCTGGCTTCAAACTCAGAGATCTGACTGCTTCTGCCTCCTGGGTGCTGGGATTAAAGCTGGCTGCCACTATGCCTGGCTGTTTCAAGTGTCTTTTTTTTTTAAGTTATGTTGATGTGTGTGTGTGTGTGTGTGTGTGTGTGTGTGTGTGTGTGTGCGTGTGTGTGTGTGGCGGGCACACGTATCATGATGTACATTTAGATATCAGAGGACAACTTCTGAGTTGGTTTCTTCTACTATTGTGTGAAGGGTTTCTACTATTGTGTGTATAGGGTTTGCCCTCAGGTTGTCATTCTTTTGTTTGTTTGTTTGTTTGTTTGTTTGTTTTTCAAGACAGGGTCTCTCTGTGTGGCCTTGGCTGTCCTAGAACTCACTCTGTAGACCAGGTGTTGTGGGGTCCAACATAACTCAAACACCAGGTCAATGCAGATGGCAAAATTTTATTGTCCTTAGCTGTGTCTCTATGTGTGTATATGTTTATCTCTGGACTTAAATTGATGATATTTTAAAATGTGACTGAAGATATTAATATTTTTGGACATGAGACAGTTTAAATCAACACCTCTGAGTTTGGTCCTGGACCATCAGAGTTAAATTCTATAAGACATTTTAAAATTTATCAGGTATCTTAAAATAATTACCTTTGGACAGTCTAACAAAAAACTTAAAACAGTTTCTCAACCCTTTGGGGGAGGTCAAAAGATCTTGATATTTATTTTATTAATTTTACAAGGTAAAACCAAGCCATGCTATTTAAGCCAATTAAACAAAAACTGCAGTTATTACAATATATCATATAAAAGTATTATAAAATATGTTGGTTTTCATTTAAAAAGGCTGGAGATTCTTCAATGCAAAATGTTGCTTATGCTCTTTTACAGGAGAAAAGGAACTATAGTTCCATGTTAGCCCAGAGTTATTCAGGGTTATATTCAGATCGTTGTTAACCATTATATAAAATATAAGTCTGGCTGCCAGTACCTAAATAAATGATTTAATGCTGTTTCCTTCTGGCCTATAGATTTGGTATGGCCAGAATAGTCCATTTTTGCTGAGGGCTGCAGGCTAAGTTTAGTTCTCTGTTTAATGCTAAATAAAACTTTGTCCTTTAATTTTTTTGCTGTTAAGTTTTAATACAATATGATACAATTAATAAGATTTGCTAGCCCCTTTATAAATTATGTTCAATTAAAAGTTTTGCTTTGATTTTAGTTTAAAAAGAGCACATTTAAAGTTATAATAAAGATTGTAGTTGAGTACAAGATTGAGTTTTACCTAGTCTCTTTGTTTAAGTTGTTTTTTAAGGTTTAATTTAAAATGGGTACAAATAAAGTTTTACTATATAGATTTAGCTAAAATTTGGTTCTAAAACATACATTTAAAAATATGCCAAAATTAAAGATTATAACATCCTGTTTTATAGGATGTAGTTTAGAGCAGATAATAAAGGCAGACAAAGAGTAATACTAATATGCTGGCTCTCAGACTTGTCAGAGATCTAAGAAATATGGCATTTTAACATATGTAAGCTTATTATGACAGAGTCACAAACAGAGTGGGCTGGAGAGGTGGCTCAGAGGTTAAGAGCACTGGCTGCTTGTCCAAAGGTCCTGAGTTCAATCCCCAGCAACCACATGGTGGCTCAGAACCATCTATAGTGAGATCTGGTGTTGCTGCCTGTGCTTATAAAAGAAAAATAATGTCTTTTCAAGTGTTTGGCACATCTGCACAAATAGCATAGTTATCTGCAGTATTGTGTTTCAAAGTTTTAATGAGCAGTCTTTGAACATTTTTACAGACATTGCATATGTAGCTCTGTCTTTGCCTAGGTTAGAGACTGCAGGTCAAATCCAGATATTTCCTCCTGCTGGAATTTTATTTTTACAAATTCAAAACTTGATAGAAGAAAGAAACTTTCCCTTTTTTATAGGACATTTGAGGGCTCATTCTAATTTGCCAGGACCCTTGTCTAAAGGAAAATGCATTGGCACATAAAGCCACCAAAGTTTCTTGTTCACAGTTTAAAAGAGCCCAAGATACCCATAACATGCATCATCTTAATAGTCAAACCTTGAGACTTAAATATGGGTTGACTAAGGAACAGGCCTGTACTATAGTCGAGGCTTGCAGTACTTGCCCTCAGTTTCAGCCTGTTCCTCATTTGGGAGTCAATCCTAAAGGATTGGTTCCAAATCAGACCTGGCAAATGGATATTACTCATATTCCTGAATTTGAAAAATTAAATTATGTACATGTTTGCATTGATAACCTATTCTGGATTTATTTTTGCCACTCCTTAGCCAGGAGAAGCTGCAAAAAATGTTATTGCTCATTGTCTACAGGCTTTTAATGTTCTACGAGTTCCTAAGCAATTTAAAACTGACAATGGAGCAGGATATTTTGTCAACAGTTTCAAGTTTCTCATATAACTGAAATACCTTAAAATCCTCAAGGAGAAGGCATGCTAGAGCGTGCCCACTGAACAATTAAGATTTACTTGCAAAAAAACAAAGAAGGGGGAGCCACTCCCTTGGACACCTAAATTTTTTTAAAAATTTGGATAAGCATGGTAAATCTGCAGTAGATAGATTTTGGCATACAAAAGCCAAAAGAAAAAAAGAAAAAAAAAAAAAACTTTTGCTAAAGTAAATTGGAAGAATCCTCATGGACCCGAATGAGGAATGGGGAATGACCATATGGGGAAGAGGAGCTGTCTGTGTGTCTTTTGCAGGAAAGTGATGCAGCTTGATGGCTACTGGAACGCCTGGTGCAACAAGTGGATGAGGAGTTTTCTCCTGACAATGATAATGATGTCAAAGAAGACCCCTCCAGTCAAGATGACTGCTTATGTGCTGCCCTTAAGGAAGAGTGCTGCTTTTACACAGATTATACTTGGATTGTAAGGGACAGCATGGCTAAGGTTAGGGAAGCCCTAGAAGAGAGAAAAAGACAGAGAAAACAAGAGGAGAGTTGATTTCATAATTGGATTTCAACCTCTTCCTGGCTCACCACCCTCCTTCCTTCAATTGTGGGACCCATGGTGGTTTCCTTCTCCTCATATGTTTCAGCCCATGGGCCATTAAAAGACTTACTAGCTTTGTAAAACAGCAAATTGACTCCCTGGCATCTAAACCCATACAAGTTCATTATCACAGACTTGATTTGGCTGACAGAGGCTTAGCTGAGCCTGAGGAAGACTTCTGACAGTCCATCACATGGGTCTTGACTGCTTGCATTTGGCTCTCCTGAGAACAGCATGAAACTCAGATAAATGCTTGCCTGGTGTAACATGGGTACCTGTAAGGGGTGTAGGATGACATACTGCAGGGGAAGGGCCCAATTGCCCACTTCTGAGTTCCCCGAGAAGCAAACCTGATTGCATAGAGGTTGGTGTCTGATTACCCCTAACCACAACCTGTTGGGGATGCCCTCAGGTGTTGATAGGATCTTCCTCTCCTCCCCCAAAAGACACCCAAAAAGGCTGCAAAATGCCTTGGGAGGATCAGGTCACTACTTCCCCCACCTCCCACCCCCGCTCTGGTTAATGCCCACCATCTTCAAAAGACCTCATGTTCAAAACCTACCTGCTAGCTTCTTAAATTGTTTAAGAAGGAGGAGATGCCGGGAGCCAAAGCTATTTACTGAAGCCAAAGCCAAATAGTGAGCAAAGGTCATTTAGTGGAGACTTAAAGTTTATTTAGTGAAAGAGTTATCTAGGACCCTAAATCATGGGTGATAGATTTGTGAGGACATCTGTCTGTTAGTTTTAGAGCATCCGTGAGATATCTTAAGAAAACATCCTTATGGTATCTTGCAGGTGCAATATTCAAGCCATGAAAGCACTCTTGCTATCTCCTGCAGCAGTAATTAAGCCTTCCCCCTTTCCTGCCTTCTCCCTATATAAGTGGGGTAAAAATTTCTAATAAATGAGGCTTTGATCAGACAAACAGACTTGGCCTCCTTCTTTGTGTCTCTCTGTCCCACCATTCTTTTCACACCCCCTTTAGAACCCCATTGAACTCCCACAGGTCAGGACACTATTGGACCATGGATGATTTTTTTTCTGCTCTATCCCTAACCACCTATGCCTGGAAATCTTTACTTTCTCGCAACTGTCCTTACCTGAACACCTGCTCAAGGCTGCTCTCTGCAGCTCCTCACCACAGCTGCTTAGGTGCTCTGAGCCCCGGGTATATGCCATAGGCTGAGCCAAAATCAGCTTGGGGAGACTAAAACCACTAGTGCTCAGCTTCAGACAAACACAGCCTGCCTCTAGATAAATAATTACTGAGGGCCCTGTGCACACACTCAGATTTCTTGAAATTTCACCGCTGCCTCAGGTCCCATGGGCGAGATTTTAAATTTTCCACGGATATGCCTGCCTTTAGAGGCTGGCTTGCAGAGAAGGGTTTTCAGTTGCACAGACTTCCGTGCCATGCGCACAGCAGCCATGCCACGCACACACAGTTTTAAACCAGGCCAGTACAGCCATCCCATGAGTAAGCACCTGGTCTCCATGTGTAGCCACAGTCTTCACGGTTGACATTTTATGCTGACCTTCATTTAGGACTTCCTCTTTCCCTTGGGAGAGATATTTTTTTTCCCTCTACAAGCAGTTTCTCCCCCTCATGCTCACCAATGAAAATCCTAGCACTATGAAAACTATGTCTCCTATGGGAAGCTGTGCCCTTGGTCTCAGGCCAACGCTGACAAGCTGTTGGATCAGGTAGTACCATTTCTACTGGGTTAAACCTTGCTCTTGGGATGCCTTGACAGGTCACTGACTCCTACCCTCCCAATGGAAATAGCCCATTCATCCGTTCCTCCAGATTATCTTCTGGGATGTCTTCTGGAGAATTTCAGGTTTCTTCACCTTCTTTAAGGGCCTCTAAGATTACATACTTCTGTAACCAAACTTGGCCTCAATTTCCTTAGATGACAGATCCAAAGCAAAGCCCTTTTAATTACTGCTAGTGAGCTGGTAAATGGAGGTCCCCATGTTCAAGTCTCTTTGATCCAAACCTTCTACCTCTGTTCACTCTCCCAAAAGTTTTAAATGTCCATAACCTACTTAACTTTATCTTCTGTATATATATATATATATATATATATATATATATATTTCAGTATCCTGCCAGACACAGATGTTTCCTATATCATCAACAGTGCCAAAAGCAACTACCACAAGTGTTCCAGTCTGACCTCTTAGACTTCCATCAGGCTGGACCTGCACTTTCCCTCCCAGCCATGGATATTCTTACAGACCCTGGACAGCATCAAAACAGCCTGTTCTTCCTGGACTTGGCCAGAATTTCAGCCATTTGACCTCCCTACAGTGCCCCCAGTGTGAGCAGGAAGTAACCAGAAGAAAATCTTCGCCTGTTATTCACTTGTTATTACTAACAAAAGGCTGGAATGGTGTGCTTCAGGCCCAGGACAAGCAGGTGCAGGTTATCCCAGCATTCCTCAGTCCCTACCTGCTGCCTAGCATGGCTGGCAACTCTCTACTGGCAACCCTCTACCCTAAACTTCCCGGGCACAGGCTTCCCCTCCTCCTCTTGACCATGTAATCTGGTCATTTTGTTGCTATTATTACTTTTCTCTCTCTTAACCAGTTGCATAGCAACCAAGAGCTGCTTCCAAGAAACCTAAATTTACATACTTTAACTTGTCTTACATGAGAAGCAACCCACATTCCTCATTGTTTTAGTTACAGAAAAAGGGAAGAATGTTTGTATTTAGGCAGCCCACTCTGGGTTGCCTGGCAACCAGATGTCATCATGTGTCACAGGCCAGGTAACCACACCTGGCAGTCCTGGGTACTTTGCTCCTTAAAGGGACCAACCCTCCACTTTGTCCCTCTCTTGCTCTCTTGGCTCCCTCGGCCCTTGCCCTCTCTTGCCCTCTCACCTTTCTCTGTTAGGGTGCCCCCTCTCTCTTCCCCCTATCCTGTCCTGCCCTCTCCTTCTCTCTCTCCTCATCTCCATCTAATAAACCTCTTTCATATAAAACCTGTCGTATGCATCATCATTGTGTTAATCAGTCCCAGCAAAGATGTCTTTCCATTATAGTGTCTTTGTGCACCTCTTACTTCAGAGATTTAGAGATTTCATTGTAGAGTCTCTTCACTTTCTTGAACAGGATTATTCCTTGATATTTTATTATCTTTGAGGCTATGGTGAGTAAGTGTGTGCCCTTTTGTTTTATTCTCTTGCTTATTGCCTCAGGTAGTACTTTGAAAACAGTATGAAAATGAGTGGGACTATTGGACATCCCTGTTTCATTCACTCTTTTCTCCACTTCTGATTATTTTGACTGTGGGTTTTTCATATATGTCTTTTTACTAGGCTGAGATATAGTCTCACTGGTTCTACATTCTCTAGGACTTTCATTTTCATGAAAGTTTATTGGATTTATCAAAAGCTTTGTTTTTACATCTACTGGTATGATCATATGATTTGGATATTTAGGTTTACTAATGTCATTTATTACATTACAGACTTTCATATAATTAACCACCCTTAGATTCAGGAATAAAGCCAACATGGTGGATACTTCTTGTGATGCATGTCTGTATTCTGTTTGCAAGTATTTTACCGACCATTTTGAGTTGAGATTCATCAGGAATATTAGCCTCCAGCTTTCTTTAAATGTTCTGTCTTTACATGATTTTAGTATTAGAGTGATACTGGCTTCATAGAAACAGTTTGGGAGTACTCTGTTCCAATTATTTTGAATAGCTTTTTCTTTTTCAACTTTTAACTTTATTTTGTTGTTTACTTTTCATTCTAATCATAGTCCCTATCCTCCTTGTCCCTCTCATCCTCCCCCTTCCCATACCCCTCAGAAAGGGGAGGGCCCCACTTACACACCCCAGCCCTTCAAGTCACCTCAGGACTGATTACACCCTCTTCCACAGTGGCTTGGTAAGGCAGCCCCACCACATGGAAGTGATTGAAAAGCATGCAACTGACTCCATGTCAGAAACGTAACCCACTCCCCTTACTGGGCTACCCAGAAGAAGACCACGTTGCCTATCAGGTATTTATGTGCAGGGGGCCTATATCCAGTCCATGCATGGTCCTCGGTTGGTGCTTCCGTCTCCGCAGGCCCTTGTAGTCCCAGGTTAGTTGGCTCTGTTGGTCTTTTGTGACGCTCCAGTCCACTCTGGTTTCTTCTAACCTTCTCCCAACTCTTCCACAAGGCTCCCTGAGCTCTGACCAATCTTTAGTTGTGAGTTTCAGCATCTGTTTTAATCTTTTGCTGGGTGGAGCCTCTTAGGAGACAGCTATGCTAGGCTCTAATCTGCAAGCATAGCAGAGTGTTGTTAGTGTCAGTTAGCACTGTCCTTGTTAGAGTCTGGGGTTGGTGCTCCCTCTCTAGCTGAGACCGCTACTAGCATGGGATCATTTTTTTTTCTTTTGATACAAACTTTCTCTGTGTAATCTTGGCTATCCTGGACTCACTTTGAAGACAAGGCTAGCCTTGAACTCACAACTAGCCACCTGCCTCCACCTTCCTGAGTGGTGGGATAAAAAGTGTGTGCCACCACACCAGGCTTATTTAAGAAAAATTGGCTATATATATATTCTTCCAAAGTCTCACAGAATTCAACTCTGAATATATCTGGCCCTGGAATCTTTTTTTTTTTTTTTTTTTTTAATACCAGAAGGCCTTTGTCTTTCTCACCTGTTATGGGTCTGGTTAGGCTGTTGACCTCTTGGTATAATAATGGTCATTTGGTAGAATCTAAAAATGCATCCATTTCTTTTGTGATTTCAAGATTAATGTATTCTCTTAAAAATTCTGAATTTTTGGTGGCTGTTGTAATATTCCTCTGCTTATTTTGGATTCTTTTGACTTAGGCCCTCTCCTTTTTTGGTTTTTAAAATTATTTGTTAAAATTTATTCACTTTGTATCCCAGCTGTAGCCCCTTTCCTGATTCTCCCCCCCACCAATTCTACCCTTTGTCCCTCTCTCCCCTTATGCCCCTCCCCTATTCCACTGGTAGGGGAGGTCCTTCTCCCCTCTATCTGACCCTAGCCTATTAGATCCCATCAGGATTGGCTGCATTGTCTTCCTCTGTGGCCTAACAATGCTGCATCTCCCAGGGGAAGATGATAAAAAAAAAATCTACCGAGTTCATGTCAGAGACAGCCCCTGATACCCATATTAGATGTCTTACTTGGAGACTGAGCTAACTAACTATGGACTACATCTGATTAAGGGTTCTACATCCTCTTCATGCGTGGTCCTTGGTTGGGGTATTGGTCTCTGTAGGACCCCTTCTCAGAGAAGGGAAAGGTCCCTTTTGCTGGAGCCCTCTGGAAGAGTTGAACAGTTTTTCAGTGGGGAGTGAGGATTGAAAGAAAATTTAAAAAACAAATACACTTTACATGGGATGTGTTCGAGAGGGCTGCCAGTAGAAACTGTCACACCAGTATGTTCCACAATTCTTTTTTATAGTCAGAGCAAAGCACCTCGATAAAATGAAGGAGTTTGAGAAGTCAAACTTGTTTACCTTGACCACTTGTCTGTGTGATTCTCAGAAAAGGATAACAAAAGGAAATGAACTTGGCAAAACATCCTGTCTATCCCTGTATCCAGGGGAAGGCCAGAGTGAAAACAAGCAGCTCTCCACACCCCTTATTCTGATATTTCTTTAAGTACTAGCCACAGCTTTGAGACATCTTCCTATATTCCTACACACCCTGGGAATTTCTCTCACTCTCTACACCCAGTTCCTCTGCATGGCTTGTTTGCTAGGCTTTATTGCAAGAGGCATGACATTCTTCCATTCTCTTCAATTCCTCTTGTTGGCTGCTGTTTTTCTGCCTGTCCCTCACACTTGAATAAAACAATGTTGGCCTTTCTTTCAAGTTTGTCTCTAAATTCTTTTTTTATGAGACTAAATATCCAAGAGGAGAAACACCCACACTCCCAGCAAGCCCCTCACAGCATGAGCCTAAATAAAGTTCTTCCTCCCTTAAAGTGCTTCTTGTGAGGGCATTGGTCTCAGTGAAATGAAAAGTAACAGAGCCCCATGGTACCAGAGTGAATAAAGACACTGTGGGTTGTGCAAGCTCTGAGTGGTCCACCAATGCTCTGATGTCACAGGGAGCCCTTGTGAGGAATGACAGACAGCTGTCCATATAATGCACTGCCTGGGGCTGGTTGTGTCCTTGTGTGCAGAGAGGTGTTTGGACTTGGCACTTGGTGGTTGGTTGGATTTGGTGGTTTGTGGCTGGACTAGATTTGAACATTGGTGATTGTTAGGACTTTGACAGTGACCATCGCTACACTTCGACATAGTGAATTCTGTCCTGCTGTTTATTTACACAACCTCAGAGGGCTGGTTTTCTGTTTATGTAATTTTATTACTTGGGGATTTGTTTTCCACTTTGCCTTCTTGTTTCTCTCATTTGTCTTCATGGCTTAATAGTCATCCTTTCTTCTTCTTTTTCTTTCTTTGTTTTTGTTTTTTAGCTTTCTTCCGTTTTGTTTTAGTCTTTCTTTTGATTTTCTTGCTTGTTTCAGACTGGCTTTTTCTGTGTAGCGCTGGCCATTCTGCAACTTTCTCTGTAGACCAGGCTGGCCATAATGTCAGAGATTCACCTGCCTCTGCCTCCAGAGTGCTGAGTTAAAGACTGCCTGGCCAACATCCATTTTTTTTTCTTTTCTAACTTCTCATTTGACTCTGTCCCTTTAATACTGTGACATATTTCTGCTTTTAAATATTAGCTTAGTATGTATTAATTGTACAACACCATTTCATTGACTTTTGCACACATGATTTTGATGTAAGCCTGCTCCATTCTGGTACTGTTTTTCATCCTGCTTGTTATATTCCAATACCCCTATATTCCCCATTTCCTTTAATCCCAATTTGAAGCCACCCAATGCTGCATATGGGACATAACTTGTGGTATTTGTGTTGGGTTAGGTTATTCCTCATAACATTGTTACCTCAAAGTATTGACTTTCCTGCTCAGATGGAAAGGTATCCTGGGACTCAGAAACCCAGGAACCACACAGTTCTGAGGTAGGATGGTGTCCTAGTAGAAGGACATCCTCAGCCATGGTATGCCAGGAACCACACAGCTCTGAGAGGAAACTCCTCAGCAGAGGCATTGCAGCTCCCAAGCAGGGTATCCCCAGCTGAGCTGAGGAGCTCAGTAGCCTCAGCCCTGCCTTACTTATCTCCTTGTCTACGTTGCATCTAAACCTCCAAGCCCTCATAGTTTCCTACCATTCAGATTTCCCACATTATACTTGCTTTTAGTGAAATCTTAGGTCTGCTTCATTCTCCATGTCCTCATTCCAAGACCACTCCTCCTGCCTCTGCTCTCCCAGCCTTTGCGCTCTCTCCTCCTCTGCCTCCCACTCCTTCCTGTCTTCTGGCTCCTCCCCTCTCCCCGCCTAACTTCTTCCTCTCCATTGCTCAACATTGTGGCTGGTTGTTTTATTTTGACATGTTTAAACAAAATTGAGACAGATGATGCTTAGAATAAGTATCACAATGCAATGTCCGGATTGAAACCAGAGAATGGGGGAGGGGTGAAATCAGCATTTGAATGAACAAGGGTAAGGTGTATACATTTCAAAAGAACATTATAACAACAATATCTTTCAGTGAAAAAGTCATACCAGGAAGAAAATCTCTATTGGAAAGACAAATCCAGGAGAGAAAGGACAAATCCAGGAGAGGAGGAACAAATACAAGATTGACTAGCTGATCCCAGGAGAAGGCAGCAGAGAACTGAACAGGCACAACATTTATGTAGGATTACTTAGGGGGCAGACCATTTTATGGTAGAAATTTCCATATTGAACATTGGTAGTTTTAAAGTCTTGAGCTTGACAATGGAGGGTTTTCCTTGTTCAGACATGGAAGGTTTTCCTGCTGAGGGATTAGTGGGGATTAGTTCAGAATTTTCACCTAAAATTAGCATCATCTAGAACGGATCTTACCGAGGAGCTGGAGATGACCTTTTGGACAGTTACATAAGCTGCAAATACCATTATTACAGTTCTAGGGAAGAGGCTGGGCTGTTAGATCCCCAGGAAAGGAAAGGACGTAGACATTTTGTGACTAGAGGGTTTATAGAGTGTACAAACTGTACAGTTTATAAATGGAGTCCTCTGAAAGGAAGCCTATCCCATGCAGCTTGAGTCAGCATGAGTAGCCAACAGAGGAGATGCTACCACAGCGGACAGTTTCCCTGACAGAAGTAGGCTGAGGCAGCAAAGGAATAACTGTCACTTTGGGCAGTTCCCTCTGAAGTGATGTCACTGTTGATGGGAGCTGCCTTTTGGAGAGGGTCTGCAAAATTTTTGATTGCTCTTGTCTTAAAGTGCACCCTGGGGAAAGAAGTAGGGCTCTGACAGCTCTTGTGGGGAGAGTAGTGGCTGCTTTGACCTCACCGCTCAGGGATTTACTTTTACACAAAGTAAATCCATTTTCAGAAAATGACAAATTTGATTCTGTTCCATAAGCACTGTGTGATTTTTGCCCCTGGTCCCACATATACATTCTCTGTTTATCAAATGGGGCATGTTGCATCCCATGCATTCCTGGGTCAACCTATGTGAACACTCAATTATGGCCTTAAATTCAGTGTCTTCCCTTCATGATGGCTTTCTTAGCCAAGTATCAAAGTTTTGTCCTTTGAAATGGGGAGCCCTGTTTTTCTCTTTCCTTTTCCCTTTCTTTCCATTCTGCTCTGATCCTTCTTCCTTCTTTCCATCCACTGTGTTTGTACTTGGTTGGTGCTTGTGTTCCTGTGCCATGAAGCCTATCCTGAACTTTCCTTGAAGATATCTCTGACTTTGAAACTTAGAATTTATAGCTCTCAGCATTTCTAGAAGTGATTCTAATTTATTTTTCGTGCCATATTTTCTTGCTGTCATTAATGTTGACTTCTACAGAGAGCAGTCAAGTGTGATGATGAAAAGGGAGTTCAAGGCCAGTTCCTTTGAAAGGCAAAGGATTACTACATTTTGGGCACACTAGGGGAAGGGTCTTTTAGCCAAGTCAAAGTCACTCTCCACCTTGTGATCGAGACTCTAGTGGCCATCGAAATATTGGAAAGGAGCCCAGGTACTAAGTACCTGATCAGTTCTGAGATTGAGCTCCTGAAATCTCTGCATCAACATCATATAATACAGCTGTTGTAGATTATCAAGACCAGGTATGAAACCTACCTGGTGATGGAACACCCAGCCGAGGGACCTCTGAAGAAAAGAGTCACCAAGCGTGGGAATCTATAGGAGGAGGCACATACTCTATTTACAAAACTGACTTTGGCCATTAAATATATCCACAGTTGCAATATTATGTACTGAGACATCAAGCTTGAGAACATTCTCATTGAAAGGGGCATGTGAAACTCAGTGACTTTGGCTTCAGGAAAATGCTGGTCCCTGGGGAAAAGGTCAGTGTCTTCTGGGGCACACATAAATATTGTGCTCCTGAGGTGTTCAGTCAAACAGAATATCAAGGGCTTCCCACAGACATATGGAGCCTGGGAGTAGTACTCTATATCATGGTGACAGGTCATCTCCCTTTCAGGGAGAAAGAGTATTCCAAAATAAAGCAGCAGCTCCTTTCCTGAAACTTTTGGATCCCGCATCACCTCAAGACCTACTGAATGGATATTGACAGTGGACCAAACAAAGATGCCCTCCATCAAGGGAAGTTATGGCACATTGGTGACTGTACCATGGTGAAGACACATTGAATCCTTCAGAAGAAATTGAGAGCGAGAGTCCAATCTTTCTTTTGAAATGTTTTTGATGGAATACAAATTCCAGAGCTCAAAGATGCTCTGAGGGAATGAAAGTATACTAATGCCATGGCAACCTACTCACTGGCAAAAATGAAGACTTCTGGCAGTGTCAATTTCATCACAATGGAAAGCTGGGTGGAAAGCTGGGTCAATGCCAAAGCTCCTGACCTCCCTCTGCCTGTATGGAAGGGAGCCAGCGTCCCTACCCTCTCTATCTTCATTTTGCTCACTCTCCCTGAACTCCCTAAGGATGAGAGGAAAGGCTGTAGAACGAGGCACAGTATGCCTCCCACCCATTCTTCCCTGAAGTACAAGTTCACAAAATGCTCCTCACCACAGCATGAACATCTTCTTCACACAGAAAAGGGACATCAAACAGAGAGATTCAGAGCAACAGAGTGCTGACCTTCATCATCATCATCATCAAGAACAGCAACAACAATAACATACTCAGAGGATACATCCTTGGAAACATCAAGTTTTGAAGAAAAAGGAAGATGTGAGCACTAAGAGTTCTGAGTCTATAGACACAGGAACAAGCACATTCTCCCATGAGTCCACGTCCAAAAACCATTACCCAGTGAGGAGGCCCAGGAAGAGAGCACTGATACTGGGTCCTTATGAGACAGGAACCCACCCTAGAGGGATAAAGGCCCTCAGGAGTATGTCCAAAGGCAGTGCTAGTATGTGTGCCCCAGTGCCCCAAAGACAGCAATGCTGGAAGGTTCCGAAGAAGAGGATTTGCCAACCCTTATGCAACTTGTTTTGCTGCCTCCCAGTGGCAAACAGACAAAGCTTGGGAAAGACCAAAGTCACTACAGCCAATGAGGAGGTTTGCAGAGACACTGACTAAAACAGGTAGGTGTGCTGGGAAGGATACACTTCTCTAATCCCTTTCATCTTATGTATTCTTAGCATTCACTGAGGGGGCAGTTGATGCTGTATCTATCACCACAAAGAGAAAATCCAATCCTGTACCCCCCCCACTAGGAAACTTCCAAAATTTGAGCTCGAGGTAGACAGTAGATGATAGTGACTCGAGCCTGGGCAAGGATGGTGGAGAAGGGTTGGTGAAAAGAGCATTGTAGCACATGGGAGGAAACAGCCTGAGACCCCATGCCAGCCCAGTATCAACACATCCAAGCATATTTCTACTAAGATGCTCCTTTTTAAAATTTATTTATTTTTTATAATTTGTTCACTTTATACTTGTATTGTATCTCCCTCCCTTATCTCCTCCAGGTCCCAACAACCTTTCCTCTTTTCCTCCTATGCACCTTCCCTAGTCCACTAAAAGGGGTAGTCTTTCTAACCAACCATCAGGCTCTATCCTAGTAAACCCCATTAGGACTGCCTGTATCCTCTGTCTCTGTGGCCTGTCAAGGCCACCCCACCAACGGGAAGTGATCAAAGAGCAGGCCAATGAGTTCACATCAAAGACAATCCCTGCTCACCTTATGAAGAAACTTATGTGAAGACTGAGCTCCTGGGTTTGGGCTACATCTGATCTGCGGTCTAGGTTCTCTCCCTGCAAAGTTCTTGTTTGATATATTAGTATATGCAGGGATCTCTGGGCCCAGATTGCTTGTTTGGCTTTGTTGGTATCCTTGTGGAACTCCTGTCCCCTCTCGGTCCTTCTATCCATATCCTTCTTCCTTAAAACTCCCTGTGTTCTGCCAAAAGTTTGGCTATGAGTCTAGGCATATGCTTTGATGCCCTGCTGTGCAGTCTTTCAGCGTACATCCATGGTAGGCTCTTGTCCAGTCCCCTTTCTTCCGACTCTTCAGATGTCTATCCTATTTTCATTTCTGAAAGAGAATTAAGCATTCCTCTTAGTGTACTCCTAGTTATTTAGCTTATTCAGGTCTGTGGATTTTAGTATGGTTATATTATGTAGCTAACATCAGCTTATAAGTGAATATTATACCACATGTGTCTTTCTGCTTCTGAGTTATTTCACTCAGGATGATCTTTTCTAATTCTATCCATTTGCCTTCAATTTTCATTATTTCCTTGTTTTTAATAGTGGAGTAATTTTCCGTTGTGTAAATATACCACAATTTCTGTATGCATTCTTTGGTTGAGGAACAACTAGGTTCTTTCCAGATTCTGGCTATTATTAATAAAGCTACTATGAACACAGTTGAGCAAATGTCCTTGTTGTATGGTGGAGCATCATTCAGGTATATGCTCAGCAGTGCTATAGCTGGGTCTTGAGGCAGTGCTAGTTCCAAATTTCTGAAAAATTGCCACATTGATTTGGACAGGCACTGCAAAAATTTGATTGCGGTGCTCCGTGGGGTAAGAAGTAGGGCTCTGACAGCTCTTTTGGGGGGCATCATTGCTTAGGGACTACACAATGTACAGCATTTGCAGAGAATGACAAATTCGAATTTATTCCATAGGCACTGTGTGATTTTATGCCCCTGATCCCTTGAATACATTCTCTGTTCATCAAATAGGGAACGTTCCAGGGTCAACCTATCTTCACACTCAACCTTGGCCTTTAACTCAGTGTCTTCCCCTCATGATGTATTTATTCCAAAGCATCAATGTTTTCTCCTTTGAAATGGGGATTCTGCAGGGTAGAGCCTTTCAGAGGCCCTCTATGGTAGGCTCCTGTCCTGTTCCCTGTTTTCTCCCTCCTCTGACATTCATCCTCTTTGCCTTTCTGAATGGGTATTAAGCATCTTAGTCAGAGTCCTCCTTCCTGATTAGCTTCCTTAGGTGTACAGATTTTAGTATGTTTATCCTATATTATATGTCTACTATCCACTTATGAGTGAGTATATGCTCTGTGCTTTCTGCTTCTGGAATACCTCACTCAGGTCCCACCATTTAACTGAAAATTTCATGATTTCCTTGTTTTTTTTTTTTTGTTTGTTTTTGTTTTTGTTTTTTTTATTGCTGAGTAATATTCCATTGTGTAGATGTACCACAATTTCTGTATCCATTCCTCCATTGAGGGACACCTGGGCTGTTTCCAGCTTCTGGCAAGGCAGATGTTGAGACTCATAGCGAAACTTTGGGCACAGTACAGGGAATCTTATGAAAGAAGTGGGAGATAGTAAGACCCAGAGAGGAGAGGAGCTCCACAAGGACAGAGACAGATCCTAAAAGTCTGGACAGAGGGGTCTTTTCTGAAACTGATACTCCAGCCAAAGACCACTCATGGAGATGGCCTGGAATCCCTGAACAGAGGTAGCCTATGGTAATTCAGTATCCAAGTGGCCTCCATAGTAATGGGGACAGGGACTGTCTCTGACATGAACTGATTCGCCTGCCCTTTGATCACCTCCCCCTGTGGGTGGAACAGCCTTAACAGGCCACAGAAGAAGACAATTCAGCCACTCCTGATGAGACCTGATAGACTAGGGTCAGAAGGAAGGGGAGGAGGACCTCCCTTTTCAGTGGACTGGGAGAGGGATAGGAGTGGGGAAGAGGGAGGGATTGGGAGGTACAGGAGAGATACAAAGTAAGTAAACAGTAATTAATAAAACAAAAATAATTACAAGATAAAAAAAAGAAATGGGGATTCTTGTTTTTTTCTTCTGTTTCTCTTTCTTTCCTTTCTGCTCTGATCCTTCTTTCCATCCACTATGTTTATATTTGATTGGTGCTTGTGTTCCTGTGCCCTTGAAGCCTGTCCTGAATTTTCCTTGGTGGTATCTCTGACTTTGAAACTTAGAATTTATATCTCTCAGCAATTCTAGAAGTGATCCTAATTACTTTTTCCTGCAATCTTTTCTTGCTGAAATTTCTTGTTGACTTCTACTGAGAGCAGTGAAGTGTGATGATGACAAGGAAGCTCAAGGCCAATTCTTCTGAAAGACACACCCTGGCAAAGGATTACTACATATTGGGCACACTAAGGGAAGGGTCCTTTGTCCAAGTCAAAGTCATTCTCCACCTTGTGACTGAGACTCTAGTGGCCATTAAAGTATTGGAAAGGGGCCCGGGAACTGACTACCTGATCAGTTCTGAGACTGAGCTCCTGAAATCTCTGCATCAACCTCATATAATACAGCTGCTGCAGATTACCGAGACCAGGCATGAAACCTACCTGGTGATGGAACACCCAGCCAAGGGACTCCTGAAGGAAAGAGTCACCAAGCGTGGGCATCTATAGGAGGAGGAGGCACGTACTCTCTTTAGAGAACTGACTTTGGCCATTAAATATTTCCACAGTCGTAATATTGCCCACTGAGAGATTGAGCCTGAGAACATCCTTGTGGATTGGGAGGAGCATATGACACTCAGTGACTTTGGCTTTGGGAATCTTCTTGTCCATGGGGAAGAGGTCAGTGGCTTTTGTAGCACGCATAAATATTGTGCTCTTGAGGTGTTCTGTCATGCAGAATATCAAGGGCTTCCCACAGATATATGGAGCCTGGGAGCCTCTATATCATGGTGACAGGACACCTCCCTTTTAGGGAGTCAGAGTACTACAAGATAAAGCAGCAGATCTTTTTCTGAAACTGTTTGATCCTGCATCACCTATTCTCAGAGATTTAAGAGCTACTGAATGGCTTGTTGACAGTAGACCCCACAAGGAGGCCCCTCATTTGGGGGAAGTAATGGCTATCAGTGGCTATGCCATCATGAAGACAGTTGAGTCCTTCAGAAGAAATCCCTGGACAGCCAGAGTCTAACCTATCTTTTGAAATATTTTTGATGGGATACAAATTCCAGAACTCAAAGATGCTCTGAGGGAATGAAAGTAACTATTGCCATGGCAACTTACTTGCTGGTAAAAATGAAGTCAACCTGGCAGCACCAATTTCACCACGATGGAGGGGTGGGAGGGTGCAATGGGCCATGACAAAGGTGCTGACCTCCCTATGCCTGTAGGGAGGGGAGCTAGTGCTCCTACACACTCCATGTTTATTTTGCCCACTCTCAGCTCCCTAAGGATGAGAGGAAAGTTGATAGGAGGTGGCACAGTTTGCCTCCCACCCTGAAGTTCAGGCTCACAAATATCATCTCCCCACAGCATGAACATATGCTTCACATAGCAAAAGGGACATTCAGAGAGAGAGAGTCAGAGCTGCATGGAACCCTGGTCTTTATCAGTATCATCATCATTATCAAAAACAACCAAAATAGCATACCCAGTGCACACTTCCTCAGAAATATCAAGCTTTGAAAAAAGTGAAGATATGAGCACTTAGAGCTCTGAGTCTATAGACACCGGAACATGCACATTCTCCCAGTAGTCCACATTCAGGAACCCCTTTCCCAGTGAGGAGGCCAAGAAGAGAGCACAGTCACTGAGTCCTTACAAGACATGAGCCCATCCTTTCAGGAAAAAGGGCACTCAGGAACACCTCTCTGGTCAGTGCCTGTGTGTGCTCAGAGTGACGCAGAGACAGCGGTGCTCAAAGATCCTGAAGAGGATTTGTCACACCTTATGCAACTTGTGTTGCTGTCTCCCAGTGGCAAAAAGACAAAGCTTGGGAAAGACCAAAATCACTGCGGCCAATGAGGATTGCAGAGTCACAGGATAAACCAGGTAGGTGTGGTGGGAAGGGTACACTTCTCCAATCTTAGTGTGAACAGAGGAAGCAGGGTTGATGCTGTATCTATTATCTCAGAGAAAATCCCGTTCTGTCCTCCCTCCTTCTAGGAATCCTTCTAAATTTGAGCTATAGGTAGAGAGCAGAAGATACTTGCCCGAACCTGGCAAGATTGCCAGAGAAGGGTTTGTGAAGGAAACTGAGGAGAAAGCAGCCCGAAAGCTCCTGCCAGCCCAGTGCCAACACATCCAAGAACAAGTCCTGCATATTTCTACTACAATACTCCTTTCTTAAATTATTTTCTATAGTTTGTTCATTTATATTTTTTGTAGACCTTTCCCTCATCTCCTCCTCTTCCCAACCACACTTCCTCTTTTCCCTCTATTCCCCTTCTCTAGTTCTCTCTAAGAAGAGGTAGTCCTCCTCCCCTACCATCAGACCCTAGTCTGTTAAATCTTACCAGTACTGCCTGGATCCTCTGCCTCTATGGCCTGCCACTGCAGCAGCGGGAAGTGATCAAAGAATAGGCAAATAAGTTTACGTCAGGGATAGTCCCTGCTCACCTCATGAAGGAACCTACTTAGAGACTGAGCTGTGTTTGAGCTACATCTGATCTGGTGGTCAAGATTCTCTCACGCATTGTCCGTATTTGATACATTAGTCTCTGCAGGTACCCCTAGGCATAGATTTTTTTGGGGGCTTTGTTGGTATACTTGTGGAGCTCCTGTCTGCCCTGGGTCCTCCTATGCCCCTCCCCCTTCTTCCATAAGACCCTCTTTGCTCCGCCCAAAGTTTGGGTGTGATTCTTGGTATCAGCTTTACTCCCCTGCTGTTGCACAGTCTTTCTGAGGACATCTACGGTAAGCTCCTGTCCTGTCCCCTCTCTTCCAACACCTCCAATATCTCTCCTGTTTTCATTTCTGAATGAGAGTTAAACATTCTTCTTAGAGTCATCCTTGTTATTTACCTTCTTTAGGTCTGTAGATTTTAGTATGGTTATAATATATGGATAACATATATTCTTACAAGTGAATATTATACCATGTGTGTCTTTCTGCTTCTGGATTACCTCACTCAGGATGATCTTTTCTAGTTCCATCCACTTGCCTTCAAATTTCATTATTTCCTTGTTTTTAATAGCAGAGTAATTTTTCATTGTGTGAATGTACCACTATTTCTGTATCCATTCTTTGGTTGAGGAACATCTACGTTGCTTTCAGATTCTGGCTATTATGACTAAAGCTGCCATGATCATAGTTGAGCAAATGTCCTTGTTGTATAGTGGAATACCTTTCAGGGAAATGCTTAGCAGTGGTATATAGTCCCAATTTTCTGAGAAAGTGCCAGACTGATTTTCAAAGTAGTTGTAGAAGTTTGCACTCCCACCAGCAATGGAGGAGGGTTCCTTTTCCTCCATATCTTCTCCAGCATATGTTGTCACTTGGCTTTATTCTTAGCCATTCTGATGGGTGTAAGATGGTATTTCAGAGTCATTGTGATTTGTGTTTCTCTGATGACTGATTCTGAACATTTCTTTAAGTGTTTCTCCACCATTTTATATTTCTCTGTTGAAAATTCTCTGTTTAGCTCTGTACCCCATTTTTATGCTGGATTATTTCGTTTGTTGGTGTTTATTTTCTTGAGTTCTTTATATATTCTGGATATTAGCCCTCTGTCAGATGTATGGCTTTTGAAGATCTCTTCTCAGTCTTTAGGCTGTCATTTTGTTATGTTGACAATGTCCTTTGCTTTACCTAAGTGTTTCAGTTTCATGATGTCCCATTATTGATTTGTGAATAGTACAGAGCCTGTACTATTGTTGTTCTGTTCATAAGCTGTCTCCTGTGCCAATGACTTCAAGGCTCTGCCCCACTTTTTCTTCTAACATATTTAGTGTGTCTGGTTTTATGTTGAGATCTTTGATCCACTTGGACTTTAGTTTTATGCAGGGCAATAAAACTGAATCCATTTGCATTTTTCTACATGATAACATCCAGTTAGACCAGCACCATTTGTTGAAGATGCTAAATTTTTTTCCATTGTATACCTTTGGCTTCTTTGTCAAAAATCAGTTACCTGTAGGTGTGTGGATTTATTTCCCAATCTTTGGTTTGATTCCATTGAACCACCAGTCTGTTTCTATGCCAGAACCATGGAGTTTTTATTACTGTTGCTTTGTTGAAGTACAGCTTAAGATCAAGGATAGGGATACCACCATATATTTTATTGTCCATATTTGTTTTAACTATTCTTCAATTTTTGTTTTTTAATATGCATTTGAGAATTTTTCTTTCAATGTCTGTAAAGAATTGTGTTGGTATTTTGATGGAATGTGCATTGAATCTGTAGATTACTTTTGTTAGGATGGCCATTTTTCACTATGTTAATCCTACTGATCCATGAGCACAGGAGATCTTTCCATCTTCTGCTATCTTCTTGGAAATGTGAGGAGAGATAATTTGGGGAAAAAATGACCAATGTATTTTATAGAATGTATAAAAGAATAACTTATAACTATAATGAAAGGAATGTTATTATTAAAATAGACTCATGATTATAGATATGTCTTAGGTAAATGTCAAGATAGAAATTTACATAGGCTCAAACAATCAGTATTCTATTTTTAGGGTTCCTAAGAAAATCCTGCTCATTGCTGGGGATTCAGTCCATGACCTATATGACCTCAAAGGCTTATAAGAGAACTTTTTACTTTAATTTCTATCCATTGCTGCTTTCTGTTCATAAAGATAGAGATAAGCCTTCCTGTCCTAGGTTCATTACTGATGTTTCTCCATTTCCCCTGCTAACTCCACAGTTTAAAATAAAAAATAAAAAAACAGAAGAAATAACCTGTGTAAAATTTAAAGCAAATAAAATATGTCCATAGTTTAAGATTACTTACATTTAACATAATCTCTAAAGGTAAAACCAATCTTGAAACTATATATTAGCAGTCAGACTGAATCTGGCTAGTGCCATAGGCTGACTTCTATCCTTTGCCCATGTACCCTTTGACAATGTGTTGCCAGAAAAATTCAATATATCCTGTGACTCTGTTGGACAGTGATTCTCAACCTGTGGGTTGTGAAACTTCTGGATAAACTGCATCTCTAAAAAATATTTGCATTATGAATCCTAAGACTTGCCAAAATTACTTACAAAATAGCAACAAAAATAATTTTATGATTAGGGATCACTACAACATTAGGAACTCTATTAAAAAGTCACAGCATTAGGAAGTAGTTGAGAACCACTGCTGTAGGAGAAGCCCCTCGTATGTTCTTATCTCCTTACCTCAGAAGCCCACAACACATTCTTCTCTAGTAAATCTCTTCAGGCTTGAAGTGTGTTCCGAGTCATGTGTTTGCTGCTACAAATCACTAGTCTTGGTGCCATTTTGTAAAGTCCCCTCGCACAGAAAGCAGCTGGTGCCTCACCATCTTCAGGAGCTTTGTCTCCTTCCAGGTTATTTCATCTTTTTCTGTTCATTCCTTAACGTTCCCCAAAGACATTGGCAGCACACTATACAGTGAATTCTCCTGTGGGAACATCATAGGACCATCAGTTCAACTTGATCCAGAAAATATTTGGTACCATGTTTTGCTGTGTAGATGATAGTAGTGAAATAATTACCCCTTTTAATTAAAATGATTTTGACTACTTGCCTATTTGTTTTTAGGAGGGTTTTTGTGGCCTCATGTGCTCATTGACTCTGCTTTCAAATTGCTGATAAAAGTTTGAATTGTTCTTCATAACTGAATCATCAAGTTCCTGAAAAAAATGCCAATGGCACTCAACTAAACAACAAAAATGGTTATTCTTATTAAAATTTAATATTATTTTATTATTTATTTATGTAAGCATGTGTGTTTTTATATGAGTGTACACCAACCAGAGTTCACAAGTGAAGATCAGAGGACAATTTGTATGAGCCATTTCTTCCATTTTACCATATGGGTTCTGAAGATTGAACTCATATTGTCAGTCTTGTTGGCAGATAGCTTTACCTGCTCAGTTTTTGATCAGGCCATCTAATTCAACTCATATACAAACATCTTTTTGTTCAGTACATTAGCAGTTGGTTCGGAATACATCAAGCAACTTCTGGTTTCTCTAATTGAACTTTTGGAATTTTTGAGATTGAATGTCAAGTAAACAAAACTATACTAATTGGACAAGGTCATTTGAATTTCATATGATATTAGTAATAATAAAAGACCCACCAATTGTAAGGTAAAATATTTCCTACATTGTCATATTACATGTGATTTGACCACATATATAGAAACCAATCATAGCCAACTAGAAAAGAGAAAGTTAAGTTTGGAATTTTAATACAGATCTACATGACAACAAATAGTTTCTGTTCCATTGGGTGTTGCCATGTTTATCCAAAGCATATATGTCACTTTTATAAAAAGGGAGTGTGAGTAAGAACACTTCAGATTTAAATTGATAGACGATCAGTTGCTATAAAGATCATGACCCTGGAAGTGAACTATGAAGGCATTTAAAACAGGTGAAGGAAGTACTCCTGACAAAATGACATGTTCTAAGAGGTGAAGAGAAAAGTCAGTCCTTGCTGGAAATAGAGAGAGGGAAAGGAAACCTAAGAGAACTGAGCTAAGCAGAAGGGTGACTTAAATGTCAGTAGCTGGGTGGTAAGAAAAGAAGAGGAGGAAATTGACAGAAGGACATATTTGTCAAGTCAATGAAGGTAAATTTCTCAGAATTAAAGGATAGCGGATACCACAGTGTTCACAAAATTCTAAAAAGTTGCATACACAAAAAGTGTTAAAACCCTTTGTACTGAAATGTGAGAAAATGTTTAAGCTCAGAGAAAATGGGACATAAAACTCCACATGAAGAAGAACTGGCTCAATAATAGGATTTAAAGCATTTATTTACATTTCAATCACTTGAGGATCTGGAACAAATATATAAGAAATTAAAAGAGCAGAACACAATACAGCTATGTGTATTAGTTCCTTTTGTCGTTGTTGTGAAAAAACAGCTGGGAAGAAACAAAGCAAATTATGTCTGCCTGTAATCCTAAGAGCAGGGAGGCAGGAGGAGAAGCTCAAAAGTCCATACTCATCCTTAGCTATCATCAGTACATTCTGGGACATAGAATCCTGGGATACTTCAATATATCCAGATCCCAGGCTGTACTGAAGAAGAAAAATGAGGAAAAAAAGCTGGAGAGGAGAGAAGTAAAGATGAAAGCAGGTAAGGATGGAGGGAGGGCAGAAAGAAAGAAGGGAGAGCACACAGAATACATACTAAGATGTTTACAAGTCACCAAGAAAACTTGATGATCTGCTTTCCTTCAGTTTGTTTCCGTTTTATGCAGGCAGGGACCTAATCCCATGCATGGTGGCACCCAAATTAAAGATGTGTCCACTGTAGGAACATTTCTAGAAATGCTCTCCCATGAGGTCCCTCCACTCTATCTTCAGGAATACTCCAACTCCAGGTAAGTTGACCTTGGAGACTAACTATCTCACCATCTCAAAGATAGCAATAGGAACTAAGATCAGCAGACGTTACTAACTATACTATCAAACCCTGAAAATCAATAAAGATAGTACGAAAATAAGATCCACATTACTGAAACAATGATCATGGTTCAATTGTTGGAGTCTCAGGACTTCATAGAAAGAGCTTCAATTTCACAAACTGGAAACAAAATTTATATATTCAAAAGGAACTATTATAAATTCCTTGGCATTTTGTTTCCACAATCTAGATAACATATCAACTAATGAAACAGAGAAGACTCTGAAAAGCCAAAACATAGGCATGGATTACTCACACTAAATAGACTCACACAGTCACTTAAATAATATACTCTTAAGATGATTATTTCTCAGCTATAGGCAAAATTTCTAATGACTACAGGCAATGGTTTAGATTCAATTGTGCATTACCCAAAGACAATATTTCTGCATGTGAATATGCATTAGGATTTTTATCTTAAGACAGGGTCTCCACTTGTATTCCAGGCTTACCTCTAATCTGTGATCCTCCTGCCTCTTTCTCCCAAGTGCTGTGATGAGAGGCATGCACAGTCCTGCGTGGCCATGTGCCAGGATATTAACTCAGAGTGGACATTGCTGGACAAATTATGCACAAAGTCTCGTAAATAAGATTAAGGCAATAATATCAAGCCAAAATTTATTTACTAGCAAATAAACATATATATACACACACATACAGACAGACAGACACACACACACACACACACACTTACACAAAGGCATTCACCACCACTCAACACCATTTAACAAACTAAGACACAGAGGCCAGGAGAGATATCTTAAACATATTTTAGAAAAAAATAGGAAGGTAAATTTTCTCAGAATTTGATAAAACTTGCACATGCATTCTTTAAAACTTGGTTATGAATAATTCAGTACAAATAGTTATGAAAATGTTGGAAAGTTACTGCATCAAAGGGCTATATAACTAATTTAGTGTTTCAATGAAACATTTTATTTAGTTGAAAATACAAGTTCCAATTATTTGTCAAATGAGAATACAATGCCATTGTCATGCAAATTTATATTTCCAAAGAAGGCAATGCAATTTTGGAAAGTATGGTGATAACAGAAATACATGAATCATGCACTTTAGGGCCACATGTGGAAGCTCATACTTTTAATGCAGCAAATGGGAGTCAGAAGATCTGAGTTCAAGATACAGTCTTAATCTTAATCCCTTAAAAAAATCTTCAATCTCAAGAACTCCATTACACATGTGGAGGTACCAAGCATCCTGAAGATGCTCTTTGAGAAAGTTCCAGTATTTGTACAACCTGGACTGACCATTCACTGCCCTTGCTGAAAATTTGCTACACAATTTTGCTTGTACTTATATATGTCCAATCTGTGAACATTCCTTTGATGGTGTTTCAAACTCCACAGACCCCTTTGGTTAGTTGGTTCTGTTGGTCTTCTTGTGGAGCTCTTATCACCTCTAGGTCATTTTATCCTTCCTCCCACTTTTCCACTAGACTCCCTGTGCTTCACCCAATGTTTAGCTGCGAGTCTCAGCATCTATTCTGTCTCCAAGCATAGCAGAATATTTATAGTGTCAATGGTTGTCTCTTCCACTGGGTGGGTCTTGGGTTGGGCCAGGCATTGGTTGGACATTCCCTCAGTCTCTGCTCTATCTGGTCTACCTTTGTCCCTACAGGTCTTATAGGCAGGGTAAGTTGTGTGTAGAAGGTTTAGTGTGTGGATTGGTCTAGTTAGGGGGTGTCCTCTTCAGTCTCCATGGTCCCTGCTACTAGGAGTCTCAGCTGGATTACCCCTTATATCTTTCCAGAAACTTATTCTGACTTATGTCTCCAGCTTGTCACAGAGATGCCCACACCCACAGTTTCTCTTTTCTCTACAGGCCTTCTGTCGTCATGCCCCACACTCCCCAGGTTTTATCTCTACCCTTATTTTCTCTCTGCGCTACCTCTCCTACATTGTTCTCTTTTCACTCTTCACAGTGGCCACAGATAATATAAGGTATCTTGTGTAACTCTAACCAAGAAAGTCAAAGACCTGTATGACAATACTTCAAGTCTCTGAAGAAAGAAATTGAAGAAGATATCAGAATATGGAAAGATCTTCCATGCTTATAGACTGGCAGGATTAACATAGTAAAAATAGCCATCTTACCAAAAGAAATCAGCAGATTCAATGCAGTTCTGATAAAAATTCCAACACAATTCTTTACAGACCTTGAAAGAACAATTCTAAATTTCATATGGGAAAAATCAGAAGAGTGAAAACAATCCTATACAATAATAGAACTTCTGGAGATACCTCCATCCCTGACTTCAATCTATACTATAAAGCAATAGTAATGAAAACTGAATAGGGTTTGAATATAGAAATAAACTGGTTGGTCAATGGAATTGAATAAAAGACCCAGAAATAAACCTACACACCCATGGATACCTGATTTTAGACAAAGGAGCCAAAATTACACTAAAGGAAAAAAAAAAAAAAACGGTATCTTCAACAGATGGTGCTGGTCTAACATGGCTGTCTGCATGTAGAAAAATGCAAATAGATTCATATTTATCACCCCGCACAAAACTCAAGTCCAAGTGGATTAAAGACCTCAACATAAAATCAGACACACTAAACCTCTTAGAAGAAAAAATGGGGAAGAGCCTTGATCTCATTGGCACAGGAGACAACGTCCTGAACAGAACACCAACAGCTCAAATCCTAAAACCAATACCTAATAAATGGGACCTCTTGAAACTGAAAGGACATTCTATCAGGAGAATGAAATGTCAGTCTACAGAATAGAAAAAGATTTTCACCAATTGTATATCTGACAAAGTGTTAATATTCAAAATATACAAGAAACTCAAAAAATCAAATACCAATGAACAAAATAACCTAATTAAAAGAGCTAAACAAAATTCTCAACAGAGGAATGCCAGATGGCTGAGAAGCACTTAAAGAAATGCTCAACATCCTTAGTCATCAGAGAAATGTAAATCAAAATGATTCTGAGATTCCATCTTACACCAACAGAATGGCAAAGATCAAAAACTCAAGTAACAGCAGATACTGGTGAGGACGTAGAGAAAGGAGAACACTCCCCCATTGCAGGGGTAGTGCAAACTTGTACAACCACTTTGGAAATCAACTGGGAGCTTTCTCTCTAATGACTGTTCTCAGTGCAACAAAGGAACACAACTAACAGCCAGTATTTTTGAGCACACAAAATATTTAAGGTGTTTTTGACCCATTTAATTCTTATGCCAGTATTACAGACTGAATGGTGATTTCCTCCCCTAAATCCATTTTGTGGCCCTGCCTCCTACCATGGTAGTAGCAGATTGCAGGATCTTTTCGGGTTGTGGTTGGGGGTGGGGGGCGGGTAGCCAGGTTATGAGGGTCCCCTGGAACTTGCTTTTTCCCTTCTGCCATTTGGAGACAGTAGAGAGGCAGCCATCCGTCTGTGATTCAGAGCTGGGGTAGGTAGGGCTCCTCAGATTGTTAATCTACAGGTGCCTTGACCTCAGACTCCCAGAGATTTGTTTTAGCTTTTGATCGGTTGGCTTTGTGGTTTCTGGGTCTGTAGTGGGATGTCAAGTGGCCACAACAAGGAGTATGTGGTGAAACGAAATCACTCATGGTGTCCAGAGAGCAAAGAGAAGAGCCTGGGCTTCCTAGAACCTCTCTGAGGGCACGCCTCCAGTCACCCCTCCTCCTTCTACTAGGCCCTAGCACACGGCCTCTGGGGTCATTTCTATTTCAAAGCATGACGTCTAGGCTCCAGAACCACAAGAAATAGGTTTCTACTGTCAAAAGCCATCTAATTTCTAGCATTTTGTTACGCCGCAGAAATGAATCCGGAACACAATTCTACAAGGTACGCATTAGCACCATTCCATTTGCTGATAATGAAAAAAAAAAAAAAAAAAAAAAAAAAAAGCTGGGACTGTTTGATGGACTTTTCCCACGTCAAACAGTTCAGACGAAAACAACTGCGTAGGTTCTGTAAAGCGCCGCAAGAACTGCGCACGCTCTAAGTAGCGGCCACAAGAACTGCGCATGCTCATAACTGTCGCCCACAAGAGCTGCGCAATCTGTTTTACTGATGGTGACGGAGGACAGCACTTTATTACTCTTGGAAAAAGCAGTAAACAGAACGGGCTAGGGACGTGGCTCAGTGGTTAAAACACCTGCCACGGAAGCGTGAAGATCCTCAGAAACCCTTGTAAATGGGCACAGCAGCCCGCCTGTAATTCTAGCCTCAGAAGGTGGAGGAAGAGGAACCCAGTGCAAGCTTCTAACGTCAACTCTGGGCCTCCGTAGTCATACGCACACATGTAAAAGCATGCATGCATAATGATTGATCATTGGAATGCGCTAAAGGCGAGACGAAGTTATGTTATATAAATGCAGGTTTAGTGGCAGCAGCGCAGGAGGGGGAGGGAGAGGCGCGCGCAGAGAGAGGAGAAGGGGAGGAGAGGAGAGAGGTCGGGGGAGAGGAAGGAAGGGGCGAAAGAGACACAGAGAAATCAGCAGGGCCTTGCACTGGCTTTTTTGTTTTTTGTTTTGTTTTGTTTTGGGTTTTTTGAGATAAGAGTTTTTCTGTGTAACCTTGGTTATTGTGGACTCACTTTAGAGACCACGCTGGCCTTGAACTCGCAGAGATCTGGCTGCCTCTGCCGCCCTGAGGGATGGGATCACAGGTGTGAGCCACCGCGCCCGGCTCTGGCTTTGGCTTTTTTCCAGCAGTAATATGCGCAGGTGTTGAAGAACCGCAGCAGACAGCCCCTCCCGTTAGACCCAGAAAGCAATCCAAGGAGTGACAGGTCCCAGGATGGGGCCCTCACAGGTGGGATCAGTGTTCAAATAAAGAGAATCCTGGAGGACCTCTCTGCCCCTGGTAGCATGCAAGACAGATCTGTTTCTGTATGTGAAAGACCCATTCCTGGGCGCCTGGTGTTTTTCATGTACATGGCTTCCCTTCTGCTCACTCGTTCAGACCTCAGGACATCCTGAACTGTGGTTTTCTTGAATGGCCTTTCTTTTCTAAATTAAATTTTTACACTGGTTGGACTTCCAAAGGTCCTGAGTTAAACTATCCGCAACCACATGGTGGCCCATAAGTACCTACAATGAGATCTGGTGCCCTCTTCTGGCCTGCAGGCACACATGCAGGCAGACAACTATAAATAATAGATAGATAGATAGATAGATAGATAGATAGATAGATAGATAGATA
>NW_026586589.1:5681789-5686595 GCF_907164565.1 Psammomys obesus
AGATAGATAGATAGATAGATAGATAGATAGATAGATAGATAGATAGAGACATGAATGAATGAATGAATAAATAGATAAATAAATATAAATATAAATAAATAAATATAAATAATTTTAAAACTTATTTTTATTGTTTTTAAGTATATGTGTGCCTTTGTGTGAACCCAGGTCCTCTGGAAGAGCAATGCATGCACTTAACCCTGAGCCATTTCTCCAGTCCCATGCTTGGTCTTCTGAGTTGGCTTTTTGGCTAAGCCAGGCTGTGTGAGTCACGGTTGTTTGTCCCCCGAATATGGTTGGCCCTGAGAGATGACTGAAGACTACGGAGCACAGTCCTGACATACTAACCAGGGAAAATTGCAATTAGCTGGTGTAGGATTAGGCGTGACAATGAGTGTGCGTGGGAACTGCCCAGGGTTTCCAAAGAAAGATGGCTGCTTGGGGAGTGGCAGAGTTTTGTACGGTTCGGTGTAGCAAGGGTCAAAAGGAGAATTGTGAGTGCAAAGAAAGAAGAGGAAGGCTCTGAAGCTGAAACCTGAAAGGACTGAGGGGCCCGTGTGCTGAGGAACCAGATGGAGCAGAATCACCACATCTCCTGGTCTGGCTGAGAGCGGTGCTCATTGTAGCAACAGAAGAGAATCACCTCACTCTGAAACAGGCAAAAATTCCTTGTGTCCCAGTCTACTCTTGCTTCCATGGCCTAAAAAATGTTTGAAAGGAAAAAAAAATGAACAAAAGAGAGACAAATAAAACAATACGTCAAATAAAGCCAATAATCTGGGAGTGGTGATGCATGCCTGTAAGCCCAGAACTCAGGAGGAAGGGGCGGGAGGACCTGCTCAAGGCCATCTGAGGCCTACATTTCGAGGGCTGAAAATGAAAGTTACAGGCCAGTTCACACTTGACCATCTTTTAAAACCACTGGCAAACTTCAGGCCGAGACAGCTGTGACCCGGTGTCTTTGAAGGGCTGGAAGTAGTGTCTTTTCTTTCTGACACAAGAGTCTCACTGTGCAGTCCTGGCTAGCCTGGAGTTTCATGTGCAAATCGAGCTGGACCTGAACTCACAGAGATCTGCCTGCCTCTGTTCCTCTGTGGTGCTGGGATTAAAGGTGTGAGCCACCACAACAGGCACATAGAGTCTTTTGATGCTCCCAGTGGTGAGGCTCAGACCTGAGAATCAAGGAGATGGAAATTAATTGCATCTTTACCAATGGTGACAATTAGAGGACTCACTTCAGCCAGCCCACCTGAAGGCTCCCTGGCTCCTGTCCCCATCCCGCCTTCATCTCTGTTGCAGGTACCCCTCCACAAAACTCCCAGTTGGTCAGGAATGATGTTGGATCTGGTTGAACATTCAACCAGGTGCAGGCCAACCCTAAGGCTCCATCGGCGACACATATGTGCGCAACCACTGAGATGAGTTAGATGAGGGGTGTCAGAGGGGGTGGCTCCCCCCCCCCCATGGCTATGAAAAGGCTGGAAGTGAGGATCACTGAGATGAAGGCTAATTTTGATCGTCAACTTGGTAGGATCTAGAGTACCTAGGGAATGAGTTCCTAGATTGGATAAACTAAGGTGGAAAATCCCACTCAAAATGTAGGTAGCATCATCTCATGGGTGCAAGGCTGGATTAAAAAAAAGAGATAGCAAGCACAGCACCAGCATCTTCTCTCTCTCTGCTTCCTGGTTTCACGTACAAAGCAACCAGCTGCCTCGCATTCCTGCCACCATGGCGTCCCCACTGTGATGGACTGAAACCCAAAACTGTGAGCCAAAAGAAATCTTCCCCTCCCTAAGTGGCTTCTACCAAGTATCTTGTTGCAGCAATAAGAAGCAATGGAAACACTTTGGCTCAGAAGGTATCTGAACGTTGAGCTCAGAATCCAAGAAGCGAAGGACGGCATTTCTCCGGAAGCCCACCTATTGCCTGCACATTCCTCTTCATCTCCAACAGCCCTTGCACACTCTCACTGTCTCAGGCTTAACAGGCTTCTGTTCCGATTCACGAAGCAGAGGCGAGGTGAAGGTTAATCCTGTCAATGCCCTGTTAGGAGATCATTCTCAGGAGGCTTTAATAGAAGGACCTTCCGTTTAAGCATTGGGCCACCCTCCTGCACCAGCGGAGGCTCCCTGGGAAAGTGTCTCCTTTCAGGCATACATTTTTGTGACATTGGCTCAATCAAGCATCCCCAACACCTCTGCTCCCCAACCACAGACTAGGACGCCAATAGTGTGCCCGATGTACAATCTGCACAGCTGTATGTGCTAATAGTCTCGGGGGCAGTTCAGAAACACAGCTGCGTGGCCCTGGATGCTGGCCTGGCTAAGCCTCCCATCAGGTTTCAGTCCCCGTCCTCAGGAGCCTGAGCTTATTCCCTCAGATAGACGCGGTAACATAGGAGCAGGAAGAGGCAGAGGAGGAGAGTGGACAGGTACAACACAGCACTCAGCAGGACAGACATTTGTGCTCAGGGATGGGGCCTGGAGCTCTTGCAGGCCTCAGTGAGCTGCTTGTTGACTTCTTGCCTTGGCCTTGACCTTAGGCATCACCTCACAGTCTGTGACTGCAGCTTTGACTCCTCCTCCTCCAGGGAAGAACCCCAGACCTCAGCCACTCAGCGTTTGTGAAGTCACAAACGCTCAGAGGGTACAATTTCTTCCAGCTCTAGCTAGACTCTATCAGTAAAAGCTGTGTAGTGAAAGAAAGAACCCTGACATAGAATTTTATTTGTTTCTCTCTTTATACTTGCTAAGTGGACATGCCTTTTCCTTGCATCTACAAAGTATAAGGCAAATCCTCTAACTCTTTTGAGTTGTTACAAAAAAATTAAAAAGTAACACATTTTTTTCTTTTTTGTTTTAAAGGTTTCTTGTAATGTTTTCTTTTCCTATAAACAGTAACCAGTTCTCCTAACTCCCTGCCAGCCCTCTCGCTAGTTTCCAGCTCTGCCCCTTTAAAGGTTTATCAAAACTGTCCCTCCCAGTTTGCAGCCCAGCCCCTTCAAACTGTTCTTCCCTCAGTTCTCCAAAGTCTGTTTAAACAGTCCTTCCTCCCCGTTTTCCCAATACTAGCAGCGCAAACTATAACCACTGTGATAGCCCTATCTGCTCAGCTCAGCTTCCCCTGGCTCAGCTGTCACCATCTTCTCTCCTCACTCTGCTAGCCCAATGCACTTTCACCTGTCTCCTGTTTTCACTCTGCTCAATTTCTTCTCTTCTCTTCTTTAGCCCTTCCCAATCTTCTTTCTCCCTGCACCAGCTATCTTCTCTAACCCTACTCTCCGACCTTACTCTTCTGCCATCTGGACCCTACTCTTCTCTCTTGGCCTCTGCTGGCTTTTTATATCTTTTCCTTTTCCCAAAAATCCGAGAGCAAGACACTGAAGGTCATAGGGTCAAGCAGTTCTAATGGCTAAGCATTCCCGAAGGTCCAGTTGGCTACCAACTAGGGAGCCTTTAAAGGATCAGACACACAAAATAAATGATAGTACAAAAAAAAAATCTTACAAGAGCTGGGAGTGACTGGATGTGTATGTTACAACCTATAGCTTTAATCTCAATATTCAGGAGGCAAAAGAAGAGGCAGAGAGGCAGGAAGGTCTTTTGAGGTTAGCTTGGAATATATATATATATATATATATATATATATATATATATATATATGTATGTATATAAAGTTCCAGTCTTCCAAACATGCAAAGGCTACATAGTGAGACCTGTCCAAAAAAAAAAAAAAAATTTGGGTATGGTGGCACAGACCTATAGTCCCCATGTTTTGGATGCTGTGGATTTTCTGATGGTTTTTGTCCAGCTGAGGCTAAAGGGCAAGACCCTGTCTTGGAAGGGCTGGGGCTGTGGGTCAGTGGTAGCTGACCTGCTTAGTATGCTCAAGGCCTTCAACTTGATTTTGACAACAAAGTGTAAAATAAAATAGATCTCCAGTCAGCAGAAATCAGAAGCTGTGTTTCTTTCCAGTTACTCTGAGGCTTACCCTAACCATGCTTTCCATGACCATTCATAGACAAGAACTCTCTCTCCCCTACCAGCTGGGGGTGAACACAGAGTGGGGTGCTGTCAGCCGGGAGTGGACTTCTGTCTCATCCAAAGCCACTTCTCCCGTTGGAGACTTCTGTCCACTCACACACTCGTGGGACACCCGGGAACAGGCTGGTGGAGGAGAGCGTACAATGGAGAGCACATCTCTACTGACTAGCACTGTAGCTGGAAGCCCATGCCTTAAAGGTGTTCTTCACAACTCCTCTCCCTTCCATTGCTCCTTCTGCATCGTAGCCAGAGCTGTAAGAGGAGTCAAACACAAAACACTGCGCAGATAGAAGAAATGAAAGCATAAATACATCACTAATTTAAAAATAAGGTGAGGTGGGGCTCAGAGAGATGGCTTAGGGGTCACAAGCACGTGCTGCTCTTGCAGACGACCCCAGTTTGGTCCCCAGAACCCACATCCTGTGGCTTAACCACTGGACCATCTCTTCAGCCCCTCAAAAAATTTTTTTTGTTTTGGTTTTCAAAACAGGGTTTCTCTCTGTAGCCTTGGTTGTCCTGGACTAGCTTTGTAGACCAGGCTGGTCTCAAACTCACATGGATCCGCCTGCCTCTGCCTCTGCCTCCCTGGGGTTAAAGGCATATGCCACCACACTGGGTACTCAACATTAACTTTTAAAAAGAGGGCTGGGGTGGGGCTTAGTGACAAAGCAATCACCTACCAGGTGAAGATTACTAGTGTAATCTCCAGTACCAAGGAAGGAAGGAAGGAAGGAAGGAAGGAAGGAAGGAAGGAAGGAAG
>NW_026586589.1:5686605-5769158 GCF_907164565.1 Psammomys obesus
AAGGAAGGAAGGAAGGAAGGAAGGAAGGAAGGAAGGAAGGAAGGAAGGAGGAAGGAAAAGATAACATGATGATATGCTGTATAACTTGCTTTCCTCATGCTCTCTAAAATATCCTGACAAAAGCCAGCGAAGAGGGGAGGAGGTTGTTCTGGCTCACAGTTTGAGGGTTGGGTCCATCCCAAAAGGGGAGTTCTGGAGGCACGAGGCTGAGGTGCCTGCTCACAAAGCATTCTGAACTAGGACACAGCAGTGATTGCTACTGCTCAGTCAGCTCTTTCCTGTGTGTTCAGTTCAGGAGCCCAGACCACAGAGTGGGGCTGTTTGCACCCAGTTAAGATGGGCTTTCTCAGCTCACTTAACGTAATCTAGATAATTCTTTTACAGGCATGGCCAGAGCTAACCTAATCTAGGCATTCCCTACAGGTGTGCCTAGGGGCTTGTCTCCTAGGTGATTCTGGAGCCTGTCAAGTTGGCAATATTAGCCATTATAATGCTGACATAATATTTGGGTTACAGTATTGAATTCATAAAATACATCATCAGAATTAATTCTACCTTTTGCCTTAAAAAAGATTTCAAAAAATGTTATCTGTATGAGGGTTCTGCCTGTCTATACCATATGTGTACACACACACAGTGTTCACCACGCCAGAATAGGGCATCAGATCCCCTGGAACTGGAGTTACAGACACAGAGATTAGGAGCTCCATATTGATAACTGGGAATTGAACCCAGGTCCTCTGCAAGTACAGTTTGTCACTAAGCCATCTCCCCAGCTCAGACTATCCTTTGTCTTTTAAGAGTCCCTCTTAGAAAATGTAAAATTAGCGCTGGGCATGGTGGCTCATCCCTTAACCCAGTACTGGGGGGCAGAGGTATGTCTGTAGGGGTGCCTCCCTCAGCATAACCCAGCAACAACGCCCCACAGTTTCTCCCCTCACAGAGACCCACAGCGGTCAATTTCAGAGCTCTATGGGCATCGCCTAAGTGTGGAATACGAGCTCTACTCACCCCCATTTCCCTCACCCTCAGGGTTGCACAGGACAAATCTGGACTTTCAATTTCTCCTGACTTAGTGAGCCGCTGAATTCCTCCAGTGGAGTTCCTTCCTCGGACAGACCCAAGCAAGGGCAGGGTTGCTATACACAGGGCCAAAAGCCCTACATTTAACCCAGGATCCAGGCAGCGTTTGCGAGTGTGAGGATCTGGGGACGTGAGCCCCTTTCCCAGATATCCATCTGTCATCTCTGTCACTTGGCTTAGGCCTTCTCTGGTTAAGGGAATCGCTCCATCTGCCAATTCCTTGAGATTTTTTTTACGTTCAACAACGCAGGCCTTCTTCGTCTGCTTCTCTGGGCTCATTTTCTCACCTTCACATTCCAGCTTCCGAGCTATTACTGACACCTCCGTGAGGTGGTGTTTAAGGAAACGTGAGTGAACACATCATTTGTTCCTTTGTGGAACCTCTGGGCCAGGTGGAGTTAGTAGTGAATAAGACAGATCTGCTTCAGAACAAAAAGAAAAATGAAGCAAAGGAAGGAAGATTTCCTCCCAAAATCTGCCACTGATGAAGTTTAACACGTCCAAGCCGTTATTGGTCTTCCCTCCGTCAGGCGGCGCTGGAGGTCTCGCCGGTCGGACATGCTGCTCTAGGCTTCTGCATACTTTATCATCTGTATTTCCGCCGGCGCTCAGCCTCAAGAGCTGAGTTTCCTGTCGCGTGGCTGTGGTCAACGTGTGCTCAATGCCATCCACCGTAATCTACAGACATCCCCCGTGTTCCCAGGCTGTCTGCTCGGCTGCCCAATGCAGGGCACCAAGGTGAGTGCGGCGGGCCGCCTGGGCAGCTCCGATCCCTCCATCGGGGAAACTGTGGGCAGCGGGCCTGGGTCTGGAGGAGGGCTCCGAGCACTGTGCTTCTCCTGTCTCAGCTCTCCCCCCGAGTTATGGTATCTGAAGCCCCAAAGCCACGTCTGTCGCCTGCAAAAAAGTTGGTTGTTGTTTAGCTTCCTTCCAAGGCGAACTCGACCAGAGTTGAGGACGCTGGGCGCAACATCTGAGTCCCGATGCCCCGTCCTGTCCTCACTGCAGCTTCTTCCCTTGTACTTTCCTGCCAGGTTGTAGACTGCGCAGCCCTCCTGGAGGCCGATGGAAGCTCTCTGGGTCGACAGATTACAGCTTCTGCGACAGCTGGATCCTCCTACTCCCTTCATCTCCCTGGGGGGCGCCCACTACCCAGGGAGAGGATGCCTGGGTAAGGGCTGCTATTTCGGAGCAACTTGAAGCTCCGGTGTTTTCTAAATGGCCTTCCGGTGGGTACCAGGAAAAGGGTGGTATGGAGTTCAGACCGTTTTTGAGAAAGGCCTGGCAAAGCCACTGTGTAGAGAGAAGCCTGGTGGTGGCCAGAATGACCCAAGGGACAGTATAGGTCCATGTTACGTAGTGAGAGTCCCGTACACATTACAGAGAAAAGGGCTGGGGTCCATGCCACATGGTTTGCTGCCTGGCAGCTTCTGTGTCTCGTATTCTGTGTGCTTCCAAGGTAAGTAGATGCTAGTCTGATGGTTCACCTGGGCTTATTGTTTGCAGAAATAACAGCTGGGGTGCACAGCGGCCATAAGAGCTGTCTCCATCCTTCCAGACCTCTAGACCATGCTGCTCCGGAGTGAGGATTGTCCCCTGGGATCTGAGATGCAGTTTGTCCGATGATGGCTGGGAGTGTGTGAAGGTGAGGTGAGGCTGAGTCCATCTGATCCACATTTGCCCTCCTTGGGTTCCTTGAGGTGTGCCTGCAGCCACTTGGGATTAATGTCCTGTTATGTCCCAACCCCATCCCTATCCTGTGTTGTTCCCTTGCACCCTTACTTTGGTGGGTTGATGGCAGAATGGAGGAAGGGTTTGGGGGTCATATGCACTATCCAGAGCTCAGTCACTACTATGTAGTGACCGCCAGCTTCTATGTAACACGTGATAGCAAGTGAGTAGACAGACCACAGCAGTTAGACCCAGCCCTAAGTGGGCCAGTGGCCAGAATTGTCACCACTCCCAGCCAGTCTTCTGAGAACTCTCCTTAAGAAGCAAGTGACTGATTGCTCAGTCAGAAGCAGCTTCTTTGCTCTCTGTTGAAAATCTGGCTGTTGTCTGTCCATCTGTTTCCAGTTTAGCCATTACCCAGCTTGTTGGCCATAGCCTTACCTCTCAACTTGCCCTCTCCTCTTAGCCCCTGTATTCGAAAGTGATCGTGGGCTGCCTGTGTGTGCCCTGGTCATTGATAGTGCAGGGAGAGGAAGCCGAAAGCCTTTCCCCGTGTTTGGAGGATCCACAGCTGTCCTTGCCAAACCCTGGTGCTTTCCCACACCACTTCCTGCCTGCTGTGTCCCTGCTGCCTGTCATTCTGCCCTTTTGAGAGGCAGTGGCGTGGCATGGAACTTGAGCCTGACCTGTTCCAGTGCGTGGGCGGGGTGTGGTTCAGCTTCCTTCAGAAGCTTTCGTCACCTCCACACCCACTGTTACCTCTTCAGGTGACAGTGTAGAAAAGGGGTTATAGTGCTTGACTCTTAGCACACATCTTGCTGGGTTCGGTTAGTCAAGAGTCGGTGTGGAACAAATGAAAGACAAAGGGACGGCCACCCATTGTATGGTGTTGTCGAGTGTAGACTGACAACAGCCTGCTCAGGGAGGTCGAGGAGGGCGCAGATTTGCTGTTTCCTCTCCTTGAATTCTTCCCCTTGTGGCCAACTCTTGATCATTGCCTTGGGTAGCCACTTGGGAAGGGTTTTCTTTCTTCAGCCTGTGGGAACAGGCAGGAACGAGGATCAAGCAATGCCGAATAATCGATGTGTCTGTGCTACTCTTCAGGTCCATGCCCAGTGCCACCAGAGACAGTACACTGCAGGGTGCCATGCCGTGCTTTTAGTCGGCCAGCACAGCAGATCAGGCCCTGTCTCCAGAGACCGCCAATCTCTTCTGGTGAATGTGACCCTTGTTCCGTATGAAGGCCACTGTGGCTGCTCAGGTGGTCATGGCAGGTAAGTGATTTGGCCCTGTGTTCAGAGGCCTAGTCAAGGTGTCAGTGTTTGAGGGAGCTGAAAGCGGACTGTGTCTTGTCTGAAGCTTCAGCCCCTGAGCACCTGGAGTTGCATAGTTTCCCTGCTGCTTTGGTGGCAGTGCAGTGAGAAAGGGGGTGGTGTGTGGATCCTCCCATTCAGACCCCAATTCCCTTGGATCATACATGACACCTCCAGATCCCTGCTAGGAGAGAACATGGGGCTTTTCCAGTGTTTGTGAGTTGGAAGGAGAAGGGGATGGATGTAGGCATTGGAGACACCTGTATATGCCACTGGCCTCTGACCTTTTTCTTCATCATTGTGCTAGGTAGCAGTGATTTGTTAGCAGTGTAGAGCTGGGCAGTAGGAGAAAGGGTTAAGGGTCATGTGGAGCATCTGTACTGGCTTCCCGAGGCACCCTCCCTTGGCTTTGAAGCATCCCTTTCCTGGTGGCAGAAATGCACGCACACCTGTGCCTTTCTTCTGCCCGGGGAACCCATGTCTTAGCTGTGATGTTCTGGTGCTGGTCACGCAAACACTGACTGCCCGGTGTGACTAGCAGCCCAGCCCCACCGCAAGAAAGCTGGGGCTCAGCCTCGAGCCCCCACCCAGCTAACAGCCAATAGCCAGCGAGTCCCAGATTCCACTAGAGGCTTTCTTAACTATTTTGAACCTCCATTTCCTGGCGTGGAAAACCTAAAGCTATGATAAAGATTTTTATGGCCGTGAGCTCATAGATGGACTCTCTCCTGACAGATTGACAGATTGGTAGGGTTCTGTCAATTGATGTTAGCTACAGGATCCATGTGTTCTCTGTGGCTTGCATCTGGCCCTGGCACCTGTCTCCTATTTTCTAGGTTCCCTTTTGTCTGTCTGTCTGTCTTTCTTTCTCTCTTTCTCTCTTTCTCCCCTGCATTCGAAAGTGATCTTGGCTGCCTGTGCCCCGGTCATTGGTAGTGCAGGAAAAGGATGCTGGAACACATGTTTGAGTTTGGGGCATCTGTCCTGACCCCTCCAAAGCCTGGAGCTTTCCTACACTCACGTCTTCCTTTGCAGGCTTATAGAAGTGGAGTGCTTTCTGGAAGCTACCCAAGTCAGTGCGGTGGGTCCTTGCTGCTTGGTGTCCTGTTTCCAGAAACTTGGGGTGTTTGCTTGCCTGTTGTGAGGTGATAGGCAGGCACAGATTTCTAAAGAGCTGCTTCTGAAGCCATTGTGCCTAGACAGGTTCCAGAAGTTCTCAAATAGGGGCAGAGGGGAGATAACGGGAGGGAAACATGGAACTGGAGTAGCAGAGCTGTGGGTTTGGCGGAGATGGGATAGGGTGTGATAGAGGCCTTAGGTTTGTACTGAGGGAAGGCGCTCCCTGAGACTGAATGTGCAGCTCACTTCCTAGCCCGCGGAGTCTCTTGTGGTGAAGTGTGTATTGGCATCACTTGGAAGCCACCGCTCTTAGTCATTTGCTGTTCTGCCAATTGTCTAGCCCCTTGGAGCTTTTTTAAAAATGCGGTTTGCAGACCAAAATACAATCTGGCATTTTTTTATTGTGGGTGAATCTGTGAATGCATATATGTGTGTATACCATGTGTGTACCTGGGGCCCAGGAAGAGTTTATTGGGATCTTAGAGTTTCAGAGGGTGAGTCTGTTCATGACCTGTGTGGTTCAGGCAGGGCCATGTTAGAGCAGTAGCTGAGAGCTCCCATCTTGAGATAGAACCACCAGGCAGAGAGCTAACTGGGAGAGGCATGGGCCTTTGAAACCTCGATGCTCTCCCACCCCAACCCATGAGACCTCCTTTATCAAGGCCATACCTCCTAATTGGTCTCAAACAGTCTACCAACTAGGTACTGAGTATTCAAATGTATGAGCCTATGGGGGTCGGTCTCATTGAAACCTACACACCTATCCAAACTGCTTCTTTGCCAAACTGAAACCAGGAAAACCAATTTCTTTATCAGAAGTTACAATGTATTCAGTATAAGGGAAGAAGGACACCCATTCCCCTGAGATGGTAGCCAAGACTTCACAGGTGGCCTTCACCTGTGAAGGATGGGTGCAGAGGAAAAGAATGGAAGTGGAGGTCTGGGGTTAACATTTCAGTGGTGGAGCGCTGGTGTGTGCTGAGTTGGGTCCCCAACACGAAGACACTCAGGCTCCAGGAAGAAGCTGTTGCAGTTTTGTAGGCCGCTCATCATGGTTGTGTCTTGGTTCCTGGTGAACATTTTGTTTGACTGTGTATGAGGTGCTGAATGTGGCTTGCCTCCGCAGGAATGTCAGCTGATCTCTGCGCTCAGCAAGAGGCTAGAACAAGGTCCTTGGAGGTATGTCTCCAGTGGTCCAGCAAAGGCCACAGGCATAAGGAGAGGCAGAGGCTTCTTCCCCGCTAGGCCAGCAGGGACATGCCTCCCCAGCCCTGGCCACCTCACTGCTGTACATCCTTATGGTATGAAATGGTGCTTACAGAGTTGCTCTGGGGTCACGGGAGGCCTTGGGAAGCGGGTGCCCCTTGGATTCACTTAGGTCTGCAGTGCTTGTTGGGTTGAGAAGGGTGACAAGTTGGGGTGACAGCCTTCTCTGAACTGTATTGGGCACTTGTTAGGGGCAGTCCCATGCCAGACTTCCTTACTAGTGAGTCCTCAGAATTACCCCCCAACCTTGTCCTTTCTTGTACTTTAAGAAGTGCAAGAAATGCAACCACCATTGGAGTGGTGGTTCTTAAATTGCACTTCCTGAAGCCCCCCCCCCCCCCCCCCCCCCGGCATGCGTAAGAGTGAGATCATGCCTGGACTCAGCAGTATTGAGCAGCTCTCCAGGAGATTCCTAGCAGTGCTGCATTTTGGGAGGCCGCTTCCCATAGACACTATAAATGTGGTCACTATTTCCTGGTCACTTAGACCAGCTTGGCCTTTCCTAAGCCGCCCATTGTGGTTTCCCTCTGCCCCTGTATTCGAAAGTGATTGTGGGCTGCCTGTGCCCTGGTCATTGATAGTGCAGGGAGAGGAAGCCGAAAGCCTTTCCCCGTGTTTGGAGGATTCATTCTTGTCCTTGCCAAACCCTGGTGCTTTCGAACAAATCTTTCTTATAGCCTCTTGGTCTCCTTTGTCTTCTGACACCAGACTCACGGAGTGCCCTCTACCAGTGCTGGGCAGTGTCCTCGAGGCTTGTGGAAGGGAGGTAGAAGCAGGGCTCTGCTTCGAGGGGTTTTATTCTGGCCCAGTTTTGCAAGTATCCCATGAGCCCCAGTCACATCCTGTGGAACGGCCTTTCCTGCCTTCCATGGCTGTAGAAGAGAGGCCTCCAGAGCCTGTGGTAGAGAGCTGATGTGTCTGCTCTGTGCAGTGTTGGGAGATGGGTAGGCTTAAGCAACAGGGAGTCTGGTCCCCTCTGAGCCTGTCTAGCTCTGACCTGCTGTCAGCGTACAATTAGCGAACAGTGCCAGAGGCTATGTGATTGATTATATAGGTGGAGATCCAAAGTGTTGTTCTCTTCTTATTCTCTAGGTGTTTGTGGACAAGACCAAACTCGAGGTGAAACTGGAGACACACTCATCATCATGAAACAGCTTTTTACTATGCTTAGTAGTTGGCTCAGGCATGGGAGACACCAGCATACAAAGCCTTGATACCAGCGCCTCAGAGGGCTATGTTCTATTCCTGTGTCCGTCTGCTAGTTGCTGGAATGACTGGTGACTAAGAGCTTTTCTGTTGAATTTATTGCCAACTTTCTGGTACCTCCCCAACCACCGCAATAAACCTTAAAATACAGATTAATTCAACCTCCCTTTTAAATCTGTGTCTACACATGAGCTCACAGGGCTGGGTGTGGAAGAGGGCTAAAATAAAGGCCAGCTCCTGTCGTTCCTTATCCCTTTCCTGTTCCTAATGCTCCGATGTGACTCACAGTGCAAGGCATTGGAAGTGTGCAGCTGAGGCTGGTAGCCTTTGCATTTGGGACTTGATGGAGTTGACAGATTGCTGGAGCGTCAAGGTCAGGATTTTGGGAAGGTGCCTGTGCTGGTGCTTTGTGGAGGGAGGTTGGCCCTGTGATGGTTAAAAAAAAAGCTGGGGTGTCAGTTCTAGGAAGTGAGGCCTCCATCCTAAAACTAGGGAAGCGAGTGGGCAAACAGACTGGGGTATAAATTACATGGCACCCTCCTGACAGGATAGATTACTGTTAACTGGTGGGGGTACTTGCCATAGGGACTCGGGGTATGCTCAGGGACTGGCTTTGGAGTCCAAGGTACAGAACTGCTCCCACTGGGTCGGATGCCAGGTGGGATGGAAGAGAAGAAAAGTTGGAGGCTAAGAAAGTTGTTCAAGCTGGAGAAGAGACAGCAGGAGACAGTCCATGAAGGCTCTGTTCCCCCTTGTCTGGGCTTTGGCATGGAGGGAACAGGTATGTGGCTAGAACTCTGAAGAAGGAAATCACAAACTGCTTTTCACTTAACGTTTGTGAGAAGCTGCTTAACACTGTCCCCCACCTCAACCTGTAGCATAGCCAGGACAACTGGGCACCATGGTGGGGCAGAGGTAGGTGTATCAGCTAGAGATACTGTAGCAAAATGTCTTACTGGCTGGCTTAGGTGATGGAATTTTCTCACAGTTTTGGAGCTGGCAAGGTCAAGGTGCCAGCTGGCTTGTGGATAGTTTCTACAGGATGTGCAAAAGGCCTTGCTATATCCTCATGTGATAGGAAAGAGAATGGCCTCTCTGGAGCCTTTGTAATAAGGACACCTATTTTAACAGTTTGGCTCACAGACTCTTACCTCCCTAATCCTCCAGTCCCCAAAGGAAGTTAGGATTAGATTTGTGAATTGGAGAAATGGTCCACAACAAGAGGGGACCTGCAACATCGTAAACAGGCCCAGGGGCTAAGGAGCCAAGGGTTCTGTAGGAGAGCTTATAAAAAGGGGCGTCCCTAGTTCTCCAGCCTCTAGGTACCATCTTCTCCTTGGGTACTCACTGTAGTGGTCTTTTGTTCTTTTCTGGGTTTTTTGATTGGTTGGGTTTTTGAGAACAGGGTTTCTCTGTGTAGCTTTGGCTGTCCTATGTTCACTTTATAGACCAGGCTGTCCTGGAACTCACAGAGGTCTGCCTTCCTCTGCCTCCCAGAGTGCTTAGATTATAGGTATGCGCCACCACACCCTGTTCTTATGTTCAAAACATCCTTAGGGTCCTGGGCGGCAAGCTCTGGCTGGTTCCCACCTCTTTCTACTTTATTTTGCATGTGGAGTTCTGGCACAGGATAGCAGTAAGATGTCTTCTGGCTCTCGAGGCAGGGCAGCTTGCAAGGATTCAGCAGAGAGAATGCAAAGATAGGCCACAGACCAACAGTCTTGGTGGAAGAAGTAATCAGTAAACATGTCACAAAGCTGTACATGCAAAGAAGAGAATTGAAACATGAGAAGACAGGTAGGAGGGCCTTGCTCCTTTACATCAGACAAGAAAGGAAGCCAAGGCTGGTCAGGTGACATTCAAGACACTTGAGGTAAACACGGCTCTGTCTAGAGGGAGAATAGAATGTTCCAGGCAGAGGAAACAGCTCAAGGTCTCTGGCAGAAGCTCTCACACACTTGGGACAGTTAGACTGAATCTCAGGGGTGTCTTGAGAAGGCACTGCTGTTTGTGGGGGAGGAAGGGCGTGAGAAGACAGGAGGCAAAGAACATGGAAGGAAATGGAAGAAGAAAGGGGGGCAGGTATTACAGCTTAACTCACCTGAGCATGAACTTGAGTTTACATCAAGCCCTGGAAGGCAGATTAAAGCAAGATCACTGGGCCCCAGCTAGATGTTGAGTGGGGACAAGAGTCCTTCCTTCCAAAGATTTATTCTATTTTCCTTCATGGGTATGTGTGTATCTATGTACACCTGAGTGCAAGTGCCTGCAGAGGCTAGAAGAGAGTGATAGGTACGTGTTAGTTAGCTGCCTGATGTTGGTGCTGGGGACTTATGTCCTCTGGAAGAGCAGTAAGTGCTCTTAACCACCTAGCTGGATTTCTGGGCCCAAGACTTGTCATTTCTAATTAGTTCTTGTGGCTGCCCAGGGATTACACATTGATAAAGGACCTCCCTCCAAGCCAGACTGGAGATGGCTCTCCTCCCACATGTGGAGTAGCCTTCACAGTGGACAGGCGGGCCTGCTTCTTCCAGAAGAGCATGTGTCCAGCTGCCTACCCCATCTGTTTGTTCATACTGTGGCAAGATGTGTACAGATCTCTCAGGAAACACTGAGAAGCAACTTGGATCCAGTCCTTCACTGTCTTGTCAGAGGAAAAGAATCAGTGCTTGGTAACAAGCCTTTGGCCCTCTGCCAGCCTCTGTATTTTGTCAAGTTGGCAAGTACCTTATCCTGTGGTAGCAGGCAGACAGCCTAACCAAGATCTATCTTCCCAAACCCACCACCTTGGGGGAGAATGAATGACCTCTGAAACCCATTTATTTCTGTCATGGGGAACGAGGGAGGCTGTGTCTACACTGTGTAGGACACTGTGGCTACTTCTCCCAGTTGCCTATCCCACAGCACTTTGTGCCCAGGCAGCCTCGCCCTATAACAGCATTCTAAGTGGAAGTGAGGCTGCGGGGGAGACAGCAGCAAACAAGGTCTCATGCTTCAAGCTGCGCCTGCCACACAGCTCTAGTCAGGCCACAGGGAAGTGTCAGCTGCAGTCACTGTGATTAAGGAGACAGAGACCCCATTTGGGTCTGGGATAGAATTCTGATGGAACTCACAGCCCCTTCTCAGGCCATTTAGTATTTCTGGCGAGTGCTTAAGCAATTTTCTGATAAACTTCAACAGGATCAGAACCTCTTCAGGTAAATCAACTACCCAAACACCCAGTGATTATCAGATGCCCTTTGTCTTGTATTCAGTTTAATAATGGTCAGTCAACCATGCTTTTTTCCCAAGAACCTTCTTTCACTAACGGAAGCTGTGGACTTGTTTGTGTGGCAAGCTAGAAATAGAACTTGGACATATGCTCATAACCAAATTATCTGAAAAGAAAAATGTAAAACCAACATTTGGGGAATAGTAAGTAAGATTTCAGTTAACTGCCGCTTGCCAGACGATGTAGTGACTGTTCGCGATTTTGTGAGGTGTTCAGAGAGGAGAAATAACTCACCCAAGATCACACAGCCCGTAGCAGAAAATCCAGGTTTGGAATCTAAGCATCCAGGTCCAGAGCTGGAACTTGATATGGCATCACTCTTCTGCCTATGCTAAAAGAACTATAGCAAGAGACAGAAAGTGGGAGGGGGGGCTGGAGTTGTGCTATGGAACTGCAGAGTTGAGAGAGGATCCTCCCTCGGTGGGGGGTTTGGGGAAAAGATGGCCTGTCCCAGAAGAGGAGGTAGGGGAAGGCCATATGGAGACAGAGCAGGACATGTTATGAGGAGACTGCAGATCCAGCTGGCAGCCATAGGCAAGGACTCCAGTCCTTAGCATAAGAGCCCTGTTGTCTGGTGGAGCAAATCTTCCATTGCTCTGATTTCAAGGAGCCCATTATAATTCCATTCTTCATTAGCAGGGGGACCTTAGGTATCTCCCTCCTGGACTAAAGATTTTTTTACCTAGAAATGAAGGGCAATGACTGCCTCTTCCCTGGGCTGCTGAGGATTCAAGGACACAAACCTGAAAAAGCAATTAGCACCTTCCTGGCACCTACTAAGGACTCCACGAAAGGGTCCCTGTTGCTGCTTGAGTGTGACAGGATCCAGAATGGCATTAGAACATTTTTTATTTTTCAGATTTGAGAGGGGAAAAAAAATTAGCTTGCCATCTTGCCTAAATTCAGACTTCTAGTTGCAAAACTAGTACAAAAAAATCCTGTGCAAGGATTATACAAAGGGTCAAGACAGCCTAGGTAGAGACGGGGATGTAGTTCAGTGGGTAGAGTGCCTGCCTCACGTGCAGAAAGCCTTGGGTCCCATCCCCAGCATCTCAGAAACTGGGGGTAGGGGTGCCCAGCTGTGATTCTAGCACTCAGGAGGTGGAGGCAAGATGGTCAAGAGCTCGGGTCATATTGGCCATTGAGGCTGACCTGGGCTACATGAGACCTTATCTCAAAATAAATATATATAGAAATGCAGGTCTATATGTATTTGTTCTTGAACTATTTGTAAATTAAATATAGACCTTTGATCTTTTGCTCTAGTAATTCAGCACATCTTTCTGATCAACAAGGGCGTTCTCCTGTTTGGTCACCTTAAGATGATTAAAAACATGGCATTAACACAATTATAGTCCAATTATCCACACAAAAGGCTTTATTCAGGCTTTTGCTGATTGTCTCATGATATTCTCTATAAGGAAAGCATATGAGAACTATTTAAATTCTATTATATTTTTCTTCAAAAGTACAAAGCTATTTAAAAAGACAACAAAAAAACATTAGTGCCCCCCCAAAAAAATTAGCCAGCCATTTTTTTAAAGATTTATTTATTATTTATAAGGCATTCTATATCTGCACACCAGATCTCACTGTAAATGGTTGTGAGCTACCATGTGGTTGCTGGGAACTGAACTAAGGACCTTTGGAAGAACAGCAAGTTTTCTTAACTTCTGAACCATCTCTCCAGCCCATAATCAGCCATTCTTATAGTTATAATAAGAAAATAATTGTGGCCACCATAGACCTTGAGAACCTGGTTCACATCTCTGTTAACCTGGTCCTCTGAGACTAGCTGAGTTACTTCCCGACCAGATCTGACCAGTCGCCCACGGCCTGAGCACTGGGGGGGTGGAGGGAGCCTTATCATTATCAGTTATTGTTTGCTTGGAGCCGCCTTCCTTACCTGCTTTAGAGGGGAGTGTGTAGGGGTTTGGGGCGCTTCTCATTCCTGGCTGGGGACCCCTCCTTGCTTCATGGGGGACCCCCTCCTGGTGCTCCCTCTGGGTGCCCCTGGGTGGTTGTGGTAGCTTGTGTGTAGGGCCAGGACCTGAACTCCACTCCCACCCTTCCGAGTTAACATATTGCACAAGCAATGGTGAAGGGGCCAGTCTTTAGCTTCATTTTTCTGGGATTCAGAATCCAGTTTAGGTAGTGAACTTTATTATTAAAGTTCTTTTTACTATAAAGAAAATACCTGATGACGCGGTGCATTTATTTTTCCCATCTCTTTAATCTCCCAGAGTCACTCTGAGGCCCTCCCTAGGCTTTCTCATGTATCTCATGACTTGAACGTTTTGCTTCAAGTATTTGCTCTCAGGTGTTGGGACAAAGCTTCCAACTACCAGGGCGTCACATTTTTCTGCAAGTTTTTTTTTTTTTAAATTAAGATGTGTTTATTATTTATACTGTGTTCTGTCTGCATGTGTGCCTGTGCACCAGAAGGAAGCAGCAGAGATCTCACTGTAGATGGTTGTGAGCCACCAAGTGGTTGCTGGGAATTGAACTCAAGACCTTAGGAAGAACAGCCAGTGTGTTCCTAACCGCTGAGCCATCTCTCCAGCCCTTTCTGTAAGTTTTTTTGTGGACAGCCTTAAAACAGGGCTTCAGAATAGGAAGAGGTGGGGAACACTGGACCGAGTGCACGTGCCCCTAGAGCATCCCCCACAAACTCTGCAAGCGGCCTGGGGAGCGACAGGCTAACCATCAACCCCAAACTGACCGTTTTCTTCCAGCTGGGACATTCCGAGCACCACCAGCAGATGGCTCTGCAGCCCACATTTTAACGCAGCTCCACAGGTTTGGAAAGCAAGCCATTGAGTTTCTGGAACCCCTGGCTCCAGTGCAAGCTGTTTCCTCCTGTTGCTTCCCTAGGAAGGAAATCCACACTATGACACACTACTCTTGTCTCCTCAAAGTGACTTCTGTGGGTGCCTTGGGAGTTTTACAGGGCTCAGAAATGACTTGAGGTACCTAAGCTAGAGATGATCCACTCTCCAGAGTGGGACCCTTCTCTGGTATTCCCTAGAGCAAGCTCCCATCTGCTCAGGTAGTAGTCCTAGGACACCAATTAACACTTCCTGGCAAGTCAGACACTGTGGTATGTTTTCCGTACACATTCTCATTTAATGCTAAGACTCCTTTAAAGGACTCCTGACGAGGGCCATCCGAGAGGAAGTCAGTCACCATGTCTGCAGCCGGAATTTGCTTGAGTCGGAGCCGATGAGAACAGTAATGTCCAGCTTGCTCTGGGACATCCTAAGAAAGGATGGTCTTCCTGCTGTGGGCCAGCGCAACTGGCAGGAAGTGGCAAGGGACCCACACTTAGCTAGTCTCTTGTTACAGGGTTAGACTCACACAGTCAGGGAGGCAGAGATGTATACTCACAGCCAGACTGATGTCTAGCAGGCTGAGAGCCTGGAGGACTGTGGGGCTTAGAAAGCTGGGGATGGAGGCTGGTGGCGGACATTCTGCCTCTCTGGTGTCTAACAGCACGAGGCAGGTCGTCCTTTGTTTCCATGTACTTTACCATCAGATTATGCCTGTTGAGGGCTTAAAAATATGTGTGTGGGGGTAGGTGTGTGTGTGGAGGTCAGAGGACAAATTCTAGAGTCCTGCCTTGTGGGCCATCTGGGCTACATGGTGAAACATTGCCTCAAATCTCTCTCTCTCTCTCTCTCTCTCTCTCTCTCTCTCTCTTGTGAGAGAGAGAAAGACACAGAGTTTTTACTTGTACCTATAATGAGGATTGAAATAATGAGTGATTACTGGAAAGAAATTAAGAATGCTCAGGAGAGCATAGGGCGGGCATGAGGAACAGCTGCTGTTCCGGGGATCTGCCTGTCTTTGAGTCCTCAATGCTAGGGTCATAAGCGGGTACCTCCTTACTGGTCTTCTTCAGAGGGTACTGGGGATCTGAACTCTGCTACTTATGCTTGCCCACTGAGCCATCTCCCCATCTGTCCTTGCAGTTGAGACAGTGCTGGACCCTGGTGTTTTCTCACCTAGGCTGAAACACAGGCTTTGCTAGGGATAGGGGAGAGGGTGGCATGCCCATGGGTCACTAGATGGCAAAGAGTCACTGTGGTCTCTGCTGGAGGAACTTGCTGGAATCTCTTGAATTTGCCCCTAAATATTACAGCATCATGCGGAGCTAATAGCAGTTCCAGTGGCCGAATTCTCTCCACAAAATCTTCAGGTGTGCCTGCTGCGGCACGGGGCTGGCTTCCCTTTGCTGCTGGCTGCTGTGCACAGCAGGACTGCTGAGCACACCTGAGCCAGTCACAGTTGGACTTCTGGAAAACAAACCAAAAACTTAAAAGAGATTATATTTGGGCTGGCTTTCCCCTCTGCTTTATCTTCTCTTTCTTCTGCATGGAACGTGGAGACAAAAGCTGCAGCCGTTTTCAGGATGGTTGGGTAGGCAAGCTAGAAGGAGACTGTACCTGATGTCCCGCTGGCCTGGTCCTTTCTTCCTTGGACTGCTTTTCTTCAGACTCCTCATTGTGAGGGAAGAAAGCAAATTCCCATCTTGACTGTGATGCTTCATTGAGTTGCTTGGTTCCCTGAGGCTGAGCATGACTCCTAATTGCTTCGATTACCAGTGGGGACTGATTGCTCCCGAGAACTCTTTCGCCAGTGAACGTAAAGCTCCCGCAAACACGAAATCACCTTTTATCCTGGATGCACTTTGGCTTCCTTAAGTGGCAGGAAGATAACGAGAATAAAAAAATCCTTGTCAGGAGTATTTTAACCTTCATACAGAAGTCTAACACTTATGCAGGAGAGAGGCTGTGGGTCACGCTAATGAGCGTCTCAACGCTACAGAAATGATTTCCAGTTTTTCTCCCATAAAGATATGGTGAATGTTTGAGGAGGTAGACATGTCGTTTTGGGATTAAACACCATGACCAAAAGCAGGTTGGGGAGGAAGGGGTGTATTTGGCTTACACTTCCATACCATCATTCATCATAAAGGAAATCAGGACAGGAACTCAAACAGGGCAGGGACCTGGAGGCAGGAGCTTACCCAAAGGCCATGGGGTGGGGTGCTGCTTACTGGATTGCTCCCCATTGCTTGCTCAGTCTCCTTTCTTACAGGACCCAGGTCCACTGGCTCAGGGATGGCACCACCCACAATTGGCTGGGCCCTTCCCCATCAATCACTAATTAAGAAAATGCTCTATGGGTCTGCCTGCGGCCCGAATATTACAGAGGCATTTTCCACATCGAGGTTCCCTCTTCTGTGATGGCTCCAGCTGTGTCAAACTGACGTCAAACTGGTCAGCACACACACGTCTATCTGATTAAACACTTCATGATGTATGAATCAAAGTATTTCATGCCTCTATCCATATATGCACAACTTTGTTTTTAGGTATGGTTTTAAAAACTAAGTTTGAATTGAACAGAACCAACAAGGTTAGAGGATATGGGAATCCCTGATTAAGGGCAGGGCTTTATAATATTTATTTATTAAATTTTAACTTTATTTTTTATAAAGTTATTCACTTTACATCCTGGTTGTAGCCTTCTCCCTCATCTCCTTCCAGTCCCACCCTCCCTCCATCTTCCCCCTTATTCCCCTCCCCTATGTCTCAGAAAGGAAAACCCTCCTCCCCTACCATCTGACCCCAGCCTATCAAGTCTTGTTAGGACTGCCTGAATCTTCTTCCTCTGTGGCCTGGCAATGCCCCCCACCACCAGAGGGAAGTGATCAAAGATCGGGCAACAGAGTCCATGTCAGAGACAGCCCCTGCTCCCCTTAGTAGGAAACCCACACCGAAGACTGAGCTGCCTATGGGCTACATCTGAGGGGGCCTAGGTCTTCTCCATGCATGGTCCTTGGTTGGTGCAAGGGCCAGGACTTTAAATGTGTGGATTGGGTTCAGGGAAATGACTTTGTTGGCAAAGTGCTTGATGCACAAGCATGAGTTGCTGAGTTCAAACCCCAGAACCCCTGTAAAGCTGCAGGCACAGTGGTGTGACCTCAGTACTAGGGAGGTAGAGCCAGGCAGGTTTCTGGGGCTCCTGGTCTGGCCTAGAATCAGCCTAACTCCCAGTTCAACAACTCTGTCTTTAAGAAAAATTAGGTAGATGGCTCCTCAAGAGTGATACTCGAGGTTAACCTCTGACCTTTATGCACACAGATGCATCCGTGTACGTTGGAACACACACATGCAAAAATGGGGGCAGGATGAGATGGCTTGGACAGGTAAAAGGACTACCATACAAACCTGACAGACAACCTGTGTTCAATGTCTGAAACTCACATAAAGAAAAGAGCTGAAAAAGAACTGACTCCTCAAAGCTATCCTCTGACCTACACACATGCCGTGTCCTATATTCACACATCATGCACACACATCCACTGATAATAAAGGATTTAAAAAAAATATTTGCTTGAGATAGAGTCTCACTATATAGACCAGGCTAGCCTCACACTCATAGTAATCCACCTGCCTCTACCTCCCAAGCACTAGGATTAAAGGCCAGCACAAGGCTAAGCTTAAATGTGAATGAGTGATGGGAGACCAGTCTGGAAGAGCAGCTGGGAGATCGTGGCTGGACCACGAAACACTGCACCCGTCTTAAGCTGTTTGCACAAGGTGGACATACAGGTACAGCCGCTGGGATAGAGAAATGTGATTGACTTCTACCCTAGAAGGCCCTCGTTCTCTGCTCAAGTCAGTACTGTGAGGGGACCACGTCCCAGCTTCGGGCTGCATAGACTGCTTTGCCGGTTTTTGAAAGTTACACAAATGGCAGCACACAGCACGAGGTCTTTTGTGTCTGGCTTCCTTCTCTGAACATTGTGTTGGTGAATTCATCCATGCTGTTGCCCTGGGAACGTCTATGCCAATCTCAGAGCTCGAGGAGCAGCTGGAGGGAAATGGTGCGTGAGATGGACAGCCAATACTTGCCACTAGTGCATGCTGGGAGAGAGCATAGCTGGACAGGGCTGTGGGTGCAGGTGTCCATGACCAGGCCACGTAGCTACTAGCCTATCACATTCATGCTGGAATCTTCAACTCTAACTCACAGAGCCAACGTTCTGCAGCCAGAAGGATAGCTAATATTCCCTAGATAGTAGCCATCTTTGGACTCATAAGTCTTTCAAATTATTTAAGCAACAGTCCTTTCACTGTCAATTGCCCCTTGTTACATTGTTTATATCTTTATTTATTTAGTTTAGGGTTTTTTTTGTTGTGGTTTTTTTTTTTTTTTTTTGAGACAAGGTCTCACTATGTATCCTTGGCTGGCCAGTTAATTACTCTTTACCCCTTTAAATGTTCTCAGACAGGTAGTCATCTTTCCTTCTCACAGATCTCCACAAATCCACAGTCGATGACCTACATGACACCACTGAGAACAATGGAGTGCAGTCTGTCCTATACACTCTTGCTGTGGCATATATATTTTGCAACTTTCCTTCTCCAGACTCATCATCCCATTTTCTAAACGTTACCTCCTAAATGGTTGGAAGTGAAGCTGGACCTGCTGTTACTATCTTGTCGCTGTGATGGAAGAGGCTTGTACATGAAGTATCCTGGGGGCTCAGGAACAAAGGCAAAAGAGAGAGGGACAGAGTTCTTTAAATGGAGCCTGAAGCCTGAGCTCATTGTGGCCTTTTTAGTTCCATGAGCTGCAGGGTCTCTTTCATGCCATGGCTGACCTTGCTGGCTTTCTGGGGCTTAGGGAACAAATCCTGTCAGATATATTGAGTGAAGAGATCTCAAAGAGATCTCAAGAGAAGTGGCAACTCCTTAGAATTCACAGAGCCACAGACCTAGTCTTGATACCTGACAGTTTGCCCATTTGCAAGTCATCATTTCTGGGTCTCTGGATGGAGAGGCCCCAGGACAGTCAGCCAGTGGACCCAACTCTCCGTGGGTATTTCCTTGAATAAAACCAGACAGGAGGGTGTGGTGGGTATCTTTGGACAGTGTATGTGTGACATCTGTGTCTGTCACTGTTGTGCCTTCTGGAAATGGTGACTTATTTAGGAAAAACCCAGTGCACAGGATCTGGCTGCCATAGTCGGAAGGTGGTCGAGAGACTGAAGAAAGTTGGACAAACTCAAGATTTCACAGGGTACAAATTATTAGAGATTTTAGACAGGCGCATGCCTTGGGCAGCAATGACACAGGAAGGTTCCTCCCCCTAGGCAGGAAAAAGGAACCTACACTCCACAGTAGACATAGATCAGCCTCTGCCAACCAGAATGTAGCTGGATTTTCTTGAAAGGATGAATGTGTCAAATGCCAGTCAAGACAGTTGGAGTCAGTGGCTGGAACAAGAGGCTCAGCTGACTGTATTAATGACTTTGCCTATTTAATAGGGTTTGGAATGTGGCCATAGTTACCTGCCTGGCAAAATGGCAATCAGGACCAAGATGGCTGGAGTCATGTCAGGCTGAGACCTTACAGAAATTCTTTCACTTGGGACTTCTTCTCTGACTCCAGACCATGTGCTCCTGGTGGACAGCCACACAGAGCTTCCTTCTTGGGCCTTACTCCAAGGAAAGTGGTAGGGTGTTGCAGCTCTGAAGGGAAAGGCTTCCCTACAAAAGTTCTGCTCCAGCTGTAGAGAGGTTTCCCCAGTGCAAGTGTAACAACTAGGCTCTCTCCGGGGAAAGTTTCCTCAGTGAAAGTGTTGCAGCTCTGCTCTGTCAGGGAAAGTGTCACAGCTCTGCTCAGAAAGGTACCCTGGCAGTCAGGAGCCAAGGAATGCCACAAAGTCACACTGCATGACAAACCTTACCTAAGAGAGGTTTTTTTTTTTTTTTATTGGGGGGGGCAGTAGTGCCCACCGTTAATCCCAGCACTCAGGAGGCAGAGGCAGGTGGATCTCTGTGAGTTTGAGGTCAGCCTGGTCTACAAAGCAAGGCCAGAGCAGCCAAGGATACACAGAGAACCCTTGTCTTGAACACTTCTCCCCCACCCTGCAAAAGGAAATTTATTGGTAGGGAAAAACTCAGATGGGTGGCTGTCTCTGCTCAGGCGAGAAGCAGCAGAGACCTGGGCAGAATGTAGGGTTTATATAAAGTTTGGGGGGAGGGGCTTTCCAAGGTAGCCTAGGATTGGAGGGATTATACATATGGCCTGATTTTGGGGGCAAGCTCAGGAATTGGTAGGGTTTTGTTTTGTTTTTTCCTTGTAGGTTGGGGCCTAACATTCTCTTCCCTTTGCAGCTGTTAGAAACCAGCCATTGCAGCCATTAGGGAAGTCTGGCCGGCAGGGCCTGGGCACCAGGGAAGGCTTTCCCCTGAGTTGGCATGAATAGCCAACAGTGTGGCTGCCATAACACATGGTGATCAAAGGACAACTTTCAGGAATTGGTTTTCTCCTTTCACTGTGTGGCTACCAGGAATCAAACCCAGGTTGTGAGCAAGCCTCTTTTCCTGCTGAGCCATCTTGCTTGATTTCTCTTTCTCCCTGTTTAAGGCTGGGGAAGGGGAGGTCTCACTATGTAGTCCAGGCTTGCTCAGTCTCTTAAATCCTGGGATTACAGGTGTGTGCCACCTTGCCTAACAATTTTGTTTTGAAGAGGCTGCTACTGGTATTTATTTCCCCTCAGGCAGGCTTGGGCAGCTCTTTCTTCATGGCTTCCTCTATTTTGGCTCAAATCTGCCCAGGGCTGGGCTCTGTGGTTTATATTCATGGACGTCTCCTGTGTGCAGAAAAGAAGCCCAGCTGTGGAAGTTTTGGTTTACGATATGTAAACACGTTTTTTAGTCCTGTGTGGGATGTGGGTCTGATTCAGATTGTCCAGAACAGCAAACTCTTGCCTCATGTGGGCTCTGAGAGGGACTCTGCCAGCTGCAGATAGTTTAAATCTGAGAACTATGGAGGGAGAATAAAGCCAGCACCCAGAGAGTGTTGTATGTGTGGGTGTGTGTGTGTGTGTGGACTCCAAGAAAGAAGAAGGCTGCTGGTGCTTCCCCCATGATGCCCCTGGTTGCTGTTGTTGCACCGTGATGAGAAGAAGTTGGAGATCTCCTGAAATGAGGATTGGACCTGCCCCAAGGACCCTGACAACCCTCAACAGTAAGAAATAGCTAAGGAAAACTATGTCCCCTCCCCCCACTAAACTTATTCTTTCTCTCCTGCCTGGTGTTGGGGTGTTGGGAAGGATGGGGTGGAGAACAGAGGAGGCACTACGAACATAAATAAAATAGTTTTTAAAGATAACACCTATGAACCCTCAAAAGCAGACCATGATGATCTGGCTGGACTGGCCGTCTCTGTCTCTCAATCACTGGGATTTTAGATGTGTGCCACTGTACCTGGCCTTATTACTTGGAAGCCAGGGATCTAAACTGTCACGGAAGCTTTGGTTTCTTTAAAAACTTATTTGTTCTGTAAGTGTGTTATTGTTTTAATCCCAAGTGTGGGATTTTAGTTAGAGCTTTAGTTTGTCCACAGCTGATAATTGCCTCCTGTGGGGTGTGGTCTTTGTCAGCTGGTAACCATCCTGTCTCATGCAGCAGAGAGGGGCGTGGTCTAGGACTCTGAGAGAGATAAATATGAAAGCCCAGAAAGAGAAGGTGTGGCGGTTTGGAGAGACATTGGAGAGACTCTTCATGGTGCATCGGCTTGTAGGAGATAGGCGGAGGAGACTGCTTGCTGTATTTGCTGTTGACAGAGACTGGTACAGCCCCAAGAGAACACATGGACCCTAAACAGGCAGGAGAAGTAAAGAAGTCTGCACCCCCTCTCCCCGCTAACCTTCTCTCCCTTACCTAGGGTTAAAGGGTTGGTGGAAGGGAGGTAGAGGCTTAAATACTCCAAATAAAATAGTTTAAAAATAAGCGCAACACCAAACTCAGGTTTTCGTGTTTGCATAGCCAGCATCTTCCTGACTGAAACCCCCTCCCCCAGCACTGGTTAATAAAGTTTTATTGAAGGAATAAAAACAAAACAGAAAGGAGAAAGATCATGACACATTAAAATATGAAAATCATGTGTTCAGCAGGGCCACAGTGACGAACACCTTTAATCCTAGCCCCCAATAGGCAGAGGCAGATGGATCTCTGAGTTCAAGGCCAGCCTGGTCTACAGAGTGGGTTTCAGGACAGCCTACACAGAGAAACCCTGTCTTGAAAAACCAAAAGAAAAAAGAAAAGAAAGGAAATCATGTGTCCACGAACATATCCTCGTTGTGACCCAGGAAAATAAGAGGCCCGCTGAGAAACCACAAAGCCAATTGCTGCTCGCTTAGAGTTCCCTGCATGAAGGGGCAGGCCTAGCACTCATCGCCAAAGGCATTTCGTCCAGTGTCAATCACACGCCATCACATCCTAATACACTTTGTCTGCTCTCATGGGGGACACACTCACCTCATGACAGATTCCAATTTTAGGACGACTATGGTGCTACCAGGGTGTTGACAAAGGTGAGAGCTTTTACGTGATTCAGACTACTCCTAAAAATATTTTAATTTTGCCAGGTGCGGTGACACTCGCCTGTAATCCCAGCACTTGGGGAGGCAGGGGCAAGTGGATCTTTGTGAGTTTGAGGCCAGCCTGGCCCAGGACAACCAAGGCTACACACAGAAACCCATCTAGAAAAACTAAGTTAAATTTGTTGTTGTTGTTGTTGTTGTTTCTAGACATGGTTTCTCTGTGTAGCCCTAGCTGTCCTGGAACTTGCTTTGTAGACCAGACTGGTCTTGAACTCACAGAGATCTGCCTGCCTCTGCCTCCCAGGATTAAACTGATGGGATTAAAGATACGCACCACCGTGCCTGGCTTATATATATATAAGCCATGTTTGTATGCATGCATGTCTGGGAGGGGGGGTACATGCATGTGAATGCATTCGCTCATGGAGCCAGAAGAAGGTGTCAGATCCCCTGAAGCTCGAGTTTCAGACAGGTGTGAGCCAGCCAACATGAGTGCCTGCCGGGAACCTTCTTCGGGTCCTCTGCAAGAGCAGTATGTGCTCCTAACCACTGAACCATCTCTCCTGCCCCTTAATTGAGAACATCTAACAGTGTGTGAGGCTGGAGAGGACCTAGCTGTCAGCTTCCACAGAATGTGGCACAGACAGAAGCAATCAGCATGAGTGAGTGTGTAGAATACAAGATGGCAACCACAGCATGAAAACCACATTTCCCCCCTCCCCCGACACACCTCACAAATGAGTGTGTAATGAAGAAACGATAAATAAGTCACAGGAGAGGGAACCACCTGCAGTGGATCCGGCAGAGCAGAGCAGGCCACCTCCGTGGACAGATGTCTTCAGCCACTCACAGAGCAGCGGCAGACAACCTTTCCCGTCTCCACCTGCCCCATATCACACGTGGACACTGGATTCTTAAAAGTCAGGGACAGGTCCTGAGGGGTCTGGCCAATACCTTTACTTGAAAACAAGGAGACTCAGGGCAGGAGTGGAACTGAGTGAGTTAGAGACGATCATTTCTAGGCTGGTCTTCAAATTCTGGGGCAACGGGCTTCTAGGAGGCCCTAGGATTTTTGTTTGTCTGTTTGTTTTTGAGACAGGGTGTTTCTCTGTGTAGCCCTGGCTGGCCTCAAACTTACAGAGATCTGACTGCCTCTGCCTCCCAAGTGCTGGGATTAAAGATGTGGGCCACTACCGCCTGGCCTTATTTTTGTGGTTTTTATTTTATATTTTGGCCTCTGTGATTTTATCCCTTGTGATTTTATCTTCAAGCTTTGCCTAAACATCAACCCAGGGCAAAGCAAGGAAAGAAGTGAAATGATGTACCAATGACGTTCTTGCACAAGGCCAGCTGAATAACTAGTTCACACCAGGCCAAGGGTGAGCTGCAGTCACAGGTCAGGTTGGGGATCTGAGCTGAAGAGCCAGCCGACCAGAGTACAAGATAGTGTCATAGTGTGAGCTGCACACAGAGACCATGCTTTACAGAGACACACAGCAGCCTCAGGGCTGTGGTGACTTATGTTACCTGATGTCCACTTGACAGGACCAAGAATCATCTAGAAAACAAGCCTCTGGGTGTGGCTGTGAGGGGTTGTCCAGATTAGGCTAATTAAGTTGGGATGACTCGCTTTACCTGTGGGGAGCACTGTGGCGAACAGCCTGAGGTACCAGGCTGATTAAAAAGATGGCGAGCTGAGCAGCAGCATTCACCTCTGTTTTATGATTGCAGATGCAATGTTTCCAGGGTCCTCAAGGGCCCAGCACCCTGGCTCCTCAAACGTGATGACTGTACTCTCAAACTGTGAGCCAAAATAAACCTTCTTTCTGTAAGCTACTTTCATCAGGGTATTCCGTCACAGCAGCGAGACAAATGATTCACACAGTGACTACAGTGTGCCCCCAGGAGAGAAAACCCAGACGCTTTGTTAATTAACAATCAGTCAACCAGAAATTAAAACAATAGCAGAAATGGCACAAAGCCCAAACACCCAAAACATTTGACACACACCCCCTTCAGTTCCATGTGAGAACAAAAGGAAGTCAAAATTGCAAGTTAAAACTCAGATGAGCAAAAACAAAAGCATCGCATCAAATGTGAGGAGATCCAGGGGCTGGAGATATGGCTGCTCTTGCAGAAGAGCCAGATTCTGTTCCCAGCATCCATTTGGCAGCTCACAACCGTCTGTAACTCCGGTTCCAGGGGGTATTTGACACTCTATTTTGGACTCTGCAGACCCTAGGCATGCACATGGTACATAGACATACATGTAGACAAATACTCATACACATAAAATAAAAATAAATCTTTTTTTTTTTTTTTAGTAATGAGATCCAGCTAAGATCAAATTGAGAGAAAAACTGTCATTTCTAAAAAAGAAAAAAAAACAAGGTGGATGAATAAAGTATTCAACTTGTGAAGATATAAAACGAGCAATAAAATAGGTGTGGGCTAAAACGGCGAAGACAGGCAGAAATGAGTCCTTATCTGAAGTAAATATGATTAGCTGAAGCGCTGCATGATGGGGCAAAAAGCCTCTAGAGGGCACCATGAGCCAGGCTAACGAGGGCGAAAAGTCTCAGGAAGCACAATTAGTCCCGAGGACAGAAAAACAAGCACAAGACACCGAATATGCATTTTAATTGCATAAATAATGCATAAGTGCGTGTTTATTGGACTTAGAAGTCAGATAAAAAGAATAGAGCAAAATGCCGAGGCCCTCTTCACAGGGTCTGCTGGGCTGCCATGGCAGATTGCCAGGGGCTAGGTGCCTGGAGACTAGAAGCAGGGATAAAGGCCTCAGAGGGCTCCCACTCTTCTGAGGCCGCTCTCCTTGGCTGTCCCTCTTTACACCGTTGTCTTTCTGGGCATAATCAGCCCGGTGTCTCTGCTCACCTGAGTTCAGTGAAACTGGACCAGGTGCCCCTGATTGCCACATTTTTAATTCAGTCTGAGGTGCAGGGTGGAGGTGGGCATAGGGGTGAGGCCAGGTCTTTTTGGAAGGTTTGTGACCTCAGCTCGTGACTCAGTGACACCAACTTTCACCAGCATCCCCTCACATTCTGGATTTCTTTCTAGGAGTCACATGACCGCCATGTTAGTGCACAGAGTCAAACTGAGGCTAGGCAGGTTTCGGCATCGCTCCTTCCTGTGTCCACACACGGTGGTCAAATCCCACCAGACAACAACTGTTCTCTTAGCAGCAGCAAGCATGCTTTGAGAGACAGCTGGAAAACTAGGCGTGTACTTTAAATTCCCAGGCTCCCTGGGAGTTACCAATCCACTTGGGGCAGTGGGTCCTAGCTCCCCCTCCCATCTCCATCCAGCTCGGTCCGGATCCTCTACACGCTTGGCTGCTGGTCAAGCCTGGCAGGGGCCACACAGCGGTGTGCTCACTACTGGGGAAAGGCCTCACAGGCTCTGGAGAATTCCAGGGTCCCAGGCACACAAAGCCAGGTCTGGAAGAGGGCTCAGGTTCTACGGCAGAGTGTCCCTTTGCTGCATCTGTAGGACAGGTGCCTCTGCAGGAAGTAGGAACAGACTTGTGCTGGGGCAAGCCTAAGTAGCCTGGATGGCTTGGCTTTAAGGACGGCTCTGAAATTGGTTAGTAAGCAGGTCTGGAGTTCTGTTGACAACATGTGAATGAGTCAAGTCTCCAAAAGAACATTTTATACAAAAATAAATCCTCCACTTTTTTGAAGCTGACTGCATTTGATCATATCTTGAAGATCTTTTCGTCTGCAGCTCCTAGAGGTCTCTACAGTTCCTGTATGCAGTATTATGACAGAGAGGAGAAAAAGGATATGAGATTGCTTAAAACAATGCAATGCTAATTTCCTTTAAAAGTAGTGTGATTTGGTAAGGGAAAAAAAGCTTAAAATCCAAATTGCTAAAATTGATTTTTAAAAAAAGAAGATCTAAACAAGTCTGGCAATGTCTGGGAAACAAGCGGGAATGGTTGGAATTAGCCAATGAGCCATCCAAGAGGATGATATCATAGCTCCTTCTGATGGTCTCAAGCTATTTCAAAGGCCAATGAGCTATTCGGGGTAGCAAGTGAGCCTGTGTTCCTGATGAGCAGACTGAGACCCCGAAAGACATGGGAGGAAGAACTCAACCAAATAACCCTGAAACTGGCCTTTTGACTGGAGGATGTAAGAGTACATGCTAAAAGGATCATGCACAGATATGTTCTATTTTGTAAAAACATGTATATGGCCATTGAGCTCCTAAGTAAAATGAGCACTGAACAATGACAGCCAGAGTCTTTTGTTAAGGGGGAAAAAAGTTATGGTTAAGCAGGGTTGGGGCATGCAGTTAAGTGGAAGAGCACTTGCCTAGCACTTGTGAGGCCCTGGGTTCAATCCCTGGCAGTGCAAAATAGGTAAATAAGAAAAAATAATCTCCATGTTGGGTTGGAATCTCTCTCTCTCTCTCTCTCTCTCTCTCTCTCTCTCTCTGTGTATGTGTGTGTGTGTGTGTGTGTGTGTGTGTGTGAGTGTGAGCCATGCCCAGGTTTTACCGAAATAGGACATTGTTATGGAAGTTCACCAACAAGCTAGCTCTATTAAAGGTCACCTCAACCTTCCAGGCCCCCAGTTCCTTTGGTTCAGGGTCACTCTCTGAAAGTTCCCTTCTTATTTCCTCTGGCCTTGGGCATCTACCTCTGGACTTGACATTTCGTGGTCTGTAGACCTTCCAATTACCTCCTAAAGTTCCCTTACAGTTCAGAGCCTCTGGAAAGAGTGGACAGAGTGTCTAATCTTTTTGTGGTGGTGTCTGTGTTTCAAGCAGGAGTGGTCTGAAGGGGTGGTGGGGATAGCTGAGTGTGTACAGTGTGAGCACAGCAGGGATTTGAGATCATTCACGGCTGGCAGTAAATGGGAGGAGTATGACATGATGGCCCAGGGCAGTTCCATACCACAAGAGGATTGGAGTGTGGGGTTAAACAGCAAGAGACTCAAATCAACAGTACACATGAAGGGCCCAGCTAGCCCTGCACTGAGTCACAGATACAAAAATGCCTGCTTCCTGCCCTCAAGGCAATTATAATCTATTTAGGACTTAGATATAAAACTCGGGAGAAATGAGATGGCAAAGCATTTAAAAAGCAATTCACAACCCTGCCAACTCCATTAGTTGTCAAATGAACTGCAGAGGTAATAGCAAACATTACTGGAATTGTGAACTGAGAGAGGTTATTTGGTTGTTTGTGACATTGATAGGTGCCTGCTTTCTTCCTGGGGGAAATGAAGGGTTAACAAACATGGCAGTTTCGAGAGCTCTGAGCGCCTGGGATGTTTATGATAGCAATAACCCCCATTTACTGAGCGAGTATGCCAGAAGGCAGCAATCCACACACATTACTATGCTCGCCTCCGAGTCTCTGTTCGTAGTTTCCTATATTCTGAATTAACTAAAGCCAACACTCCTGAATGAGACCAGCGCCAGTCTCAGAGCCTGACTGTATCAGAGGTTTATTGGCTCACACAGCATGGCTTGGTTCTGGAAATCCACCTGGGGTGATGAAGAGAGGACAGACACATAGACACATGCACAGAAAGGCTGGGATCAGGGGAGCCACGTTGGCTCTGATGGAGCAGTACCAACCACACAGCAACCTCAGAGCATGTATTATGTCCAGTGGGAGAAGGTGGGATTATCTAGGCTTAGTCTCTGCAGGGGAACACTCTCAGGCCGGAAACATCCTGGAAGAAGAAGCTGCCATCATGATACCTGTGAACTCTGCAAACATTCCCATACAGACCGAGGAAGGTCGTGCCACTTTCCATGGGTCTTCGGTATCCTTCCCCCTGCTCCCCACAGTTTATTTCTGCTGGTATAACGGAGTCCAAATGATGCTGTGCCGTAAGTTGCTGTGGGTGTCGACATGGGGCTGGCAAGCTGGAGGTAAGAGAGATGAAGGAGGATCATGGGGTAAGAGAGATGTCGACATGGGGCTGGCAAGGTGGAGGTAAGAGAGATGAAGGGGGAGAGATATAAGATAGGGAAGGGAGTGGTGATCAGTAGGGAGAGCAGACAGAGATGGCTGGCTTTGAAGGTGAAAGGAATGGCTGCAGTGAGAAGGGGGCAGCCCGTGGGATCTGGGAGAGCTGTTCCCTGCCTTTTCCACCACAACAAGACAAGAGGTTCATACTATCTTTTAAAAAGATTTATTTATTTATTATATGTACAGTATTCTGTCTGCAGTAAACCTGCAGGCCAGAAGAGGACACCACATTTCATTATAGATGGTTGTGAGCCACCATGTGGCTGCTGGGAATCGAACATCAGGACCTCTGGAAGAGCAGCCAGTATTCTCAATCTCTGAGTCATCTCTCCAGCCCAAGTTTATGCTACTTCAAGTTAATGAGTTTGTGGTATCATTTATTTATTTAGTCAATTTACATCCTGATCTCAGCTCCCTCTCTCCTTTCCTCCCAGTCCCACCCCCCCACCCCTCCTCCCATTCCCCCCACTCCTTCCTCCCAGAGAAGGGGAGGCCCCTAATTGGTACCAGTCCACCCTGCTATCTCAAGTCACTGCGGGACTAAGCATATCCTCTTCCACCAGGGAGTGACAAGGCAGCCCAGCCAGGGGAAAGTGACCCAGCGGTGGGCAGCAGATTTAGAGAGAGCCCCTACCCCTATTGTTAGGGGACCCACAGGATGACCAAGCTGCACGTTTGCTACATATATAAAGAGGGGTCTAGGTTCCTCCATGTAAGCTCTTTGGTTGGTGGTTCAGTCTCTGTGAGCCCTCATTATTCCTATTTTAAAATTAATATATTTTAAATTTTTTTAATTGATTCTTGGTGAACTTCACATCATGTACCCCAATCCCATTTATATCCTTGTCCCCCAATATTTACCCTTATCCCTTACAAACTCCCCCCAAAAAAGAAAAAAAAATTGCCGTGGAAGCTGCGATGTGTCACAGTACACCCTTTTGCCCAAACAGCTTCACTTGCAAATGTTCGTTGCAATAAGTCATTGGTCTGGTTTGCGGCCTCTGACTTCAGTTACGCTCTCAGTCCTGAATCCTCACTGGGATTCCTCTCAGACAGGTTGTTGTTGCCCTGTGTCATGGAGATCCTGCAGCTTTGATTGTGCAGGATCGGCTTCTTCACACACACTAGCAGTTCATAGATGAAGAAGATTTTCGGGTGCTCCACCTCAAAGGCTTGGATCTGGGCCTGGGTGATAGCTGAGTTGGTCTACCTGCCTGCTCTCCTGCACCAGTGCCACCAGGGCCAGCTTTCCTGATTTGCCCAAGTGAGGGGTGGGGGCAGCTCTCCCATGCTTCCCAGTTGAGGGGTGGGGACAGCTCGCCCATGCTTGTGACTTCAGATCTGGTTCATCCTCATCCATGCCACCAGGGCCAGCTCTACTGTGCTGTCCAGGTGAGGTTTGGGTACCACTCTTCTGAGTGCTGCAGGATTGGGTCAGCTCTCCCACTATCATGCCTGCTCTTCTGCAACTGATGAGATGTGGCAACAGCTCTGTGCATCCCTTGAACATCAGTATGGTCCTAGGCAGCAGCCCAGACCAGGTATGTCTGAAAGGCCTCTGGTGGTAACATGGGCGACAGACATTGACATAGACCCCAGCTGCTACAGGGCTGCAGACCCAGACATGGCCTTTAGCAGCAGTACAGCCCAGGATATCACCATGGCCTCAGGTGGCAGCATAGGCTCCTCATATCAGGCCACCCTAAAGTCTCCAGTTCCACCTCTCTTCATAGTGCACAAACTGTTCTGCTTCTCTTTGTCTCCCACCTCAACACCACAACTTGCTCATTGTAGTGGTGCCCACCCTGCTTGAGACACACACACACACACACACACACACACACACACACACACACACACCTGCCTGAAGAGGCCAGAAGAGGGTGTCAGATCCCCAAGGGCAGGAGTTAGAGATGGTTGTGAACTACCATGTGGGTGCTGGGAACTGAACCTTGGTCCTCTGAAAGAGCAACAAGTACTTTTATCCACTGAGCCATCTTTCCAGCACCTTCCTTCTATCTTATGTTTTTGCAGCAGAGTCTCAATCAAAGCCAGAGCTCACTGACATGGCTACCCTTGCCCACCAGCCAGCCTGCTCCAAGAATCCCTGTTTCCACCTTCCAAGGCTAGAATTACAGGTGAGCTGCCACAAATACCTGACAGTTATGGCAATGTCTCCCTCCTTCCATGGCAGGCTTCTTTCACTCAGCACCTGACCTTTGTCTGTCTTCTTGCCTGTGGTTGCAGTTCATTTATGTTCACTGCTATCTAACTTCCCATTGTGTGAATAATTCACAATTTAATTGCTCATTGGTGATGGGTGTTTGGATTATTTCTAGCATGGGATTGTTATAAAAAGTGCTTTATAGGTTATATGTAGTTTTCTATAGCAGTGACAAAGCACCAAAACCAAGATAATTTATTTTTAAAAAAGCATTTGACTGGGGCCTTGATTACAGTTTCAGAGGATGAGTGCATGACCAACATGGCGGGGAGTATGGCGGCGGGCAGGCAAGCATAGTGCTGGAACAGTAGCTGAGAACTTACACGTTGAGATGACAACCGTGAGGCAGAGTGGGAAACTGCTGGCTAGGAATGGTGTGGACTTTTAAAACACCAAAGCCATCTGGGCATGGTGACAGATGCCTAAACCTGGGTACTGGGGCAAGGTTGCGGGGGAGTGGGGCAGAGGCAGGTGGATCTCTGTGAGCTCAAAGTCAGCCTGGTCGGCAAAGTGAGTTCCAGGACAAGCTGAGGCTGTCATATAGAAAACCCTTTTATAAACACAAAAATCAAAGCAAATAAATAAGCAAAAATCAAAGCCCCACCCCCAGTGACACACCTCCTCCATTAGACCACTCCTTCTAATCCTTCCCAACCAGTTCCACCAACTGTAGACTAAGCATTCAACTATTCGAGCTGCAGGGGCCATTCTCATTTAAATCACCACACCCACCTGTTGGCATGTGGCTTTTGTTGAACACATGCACGCATTGAGTGTGTCCTGAGGAGTGGACTTGGGGTCATGGGGTGTGTGCATGTTCAATCTTGGCAGCTGTGTCCAAACGCATATCCTGACACATGTCCATTTTTCCTTTGCTATGGATTGAATATATGTGTCCCCCAATTCATATGCTCATGGTGTCTCCAAATGGGGCCTTTGCAAGGTAACTAGGCCAGGAGGGTGGAGCCCTCACCATGGAGTTAGTGCCCTTAAAAAGGCAGAGAGAACTGAGTTTCTGCCTCTTTGTTGTCTATCTAGGATGTTAGGATACCATGAAAGGACAAACGACTTTCAACTAGGAATTCACCCTCATGGGGTACTGGATCGGTCATGACCTTAATCTTGACCGCCATCCTTTCCAACTGTGAGAAATATTTGCTCATTTCTTAAGCCACCTAGGCTGGTAATTCTTTTAGTGCAGCCTCTGCTGGCTGGACCAGCTCCTATCAGCAGTGCGGGGCTTCCTAATCACTCAACAGTTGTTTTGCGTTGACTCTAAGCAGCAGTAGGGTAACTTTCAGGGCCCTGATATCCCTAGGAAGCCAGTTGAGGGAGAGGGTGGCATTGAAAGAAAGCTAGCCTTGATTGGGTCTGGCTGCGACGGGAACAGGCGAGAGCATCCATCTGCAGCAGCCCACCCATGCCTGGGGTTTCTGCAGCAGAGGCAATGCTTACGGCCCCCCGAGATCACTCAAGATGAGGAACACCTTCTCAAAGGAAAGCAGAGAAGGGAGCCTTGGATTCTTTAGTGGTCCCAGGTGGAAAGTCATTTTCTTCTGGCTCATAAGGCAGCCATCTGTTCCGCTGTGTTTTACTAGCTGCGTTCCTCAGGGGGCCAGGAGAGACAGGCCCAGGTGGGCATGCTGCAGGGGATTGATGCTCCGGGCTCCAGCAGAAACCCACAATGCTTTTACCTTCCCAGCACACTGGCCTGATACAGACTTCCAAATGCAGTGGGCAAAAGGAGATGCCAAACCCGCAGTCGGGGGACAGCTAAACAACTCAAGAATCTTCCTTCTGCTGGGCCAGGATGTAGGCACATAGGTGAGGTGGCTCATGTCTGTAACTCTAGCACTTTAGGCTGAGGCAGGAGGATCGATGACATTGCTGCCTATGAAGATTGGATTTGCCTCAAGGAACTCCCCATCCCTAATCAGCAGGAAGGAGCCTATTTCCCCCTCTACACTGCCCCCTTCCTCCTCTAATTTTCTATCTCCTACCTGGTGTTGGGGTATTGAAAGGGATTGTGCTGGAGAAGGATGATATGTATAAGAACCCAACAAAATAGATTTAAAAATATGCCACCACTCAGCTTTGGCTCCCAAATTCGTGGAATACCCCGGATGGTTTCTAGGCATTGGAACCCAAGGACCTGGGTGATATCTTGGCCTCCCAGTATCACCAGGGTGTCTTCTGGCCTCCAAGGGAGGTCAGAAAGTAATTGATGACTCTGGCCAAACTCCCAGGAATAACTGTTGGGCTGAGAGACATCCCTCTATTTTCCTAGAAGAAGGGTTTTTTTTCAAGCTGTCTTCATCCCCAGACTAGGATCCACAGAATCCAGTGACTTAATCGAGTATAAACTCCTTCATAATTTTCCACCTGAGAATGGCCTCAAGCCACATGTTGCAGGGGCTTTTAAGAACAAACCTGTAAGGCCACTGTGCTTTCCCATGAGGCTTTGTTATTTCCCAAGAACTACAACTCCCACCATTCCAGGAAGTTACCTGGTTCCTGAGCAGGTGACTCTTACAGGTTAATTTTGGGCATTACAGATGACGTGTGTAGATCCTACACAAACACGATGCTGCTTCATACAAGAAACCTGAGCAGCTGCAGAGTTTGGTATTTAAAGAGATGGAGGTCCTTGGAAACCATCCTTTACGGACCTCTGTGATGGTTAATCCTTACCATCAAGTTGACTAGATTTAGAATCACCTAAAGAGAGAGCACTGACTGAACCGGGAAGACCATCCCTAGATATGAGCAGTATGCTGGGTGCCATGATGAGAAAAAAGGGAGAGAAAATTAACTGAGTATTGGTTAGTTTTTTGTTGTTGTTGTTGTTGTTGTTTGTTTGTCAGTGTGACACAAGCTGCAGTCATCCGGGACCAGCAAACTTCAACTGAGGCACTGTCTCCACTGAACTGGCCTGTGGGCAAGTCTGTGTAGGGGGACGTTTTCTTGATTGGTGAAGGATGTGTGTGACCCCATGCCTGGGGCAGGTGATGCTAGCCCAGCAAGCTATGGGGAGCAAGCCAGTGAACAGTGTATTTCCATGGTCTCTGCTTTGGTTCCTTTCTCCCAGTTCTTACCTTGGGCCCCTGTCTTGACTTTCCTTCATGGACTGCGGTCAGAATACGTAAGCCAAATTAAGCCTTTTCTCCCCAAGTTACTTTTGGTCGTGGCATTTTATCACAGCAATGGGAAGCAAGCTGAGAACCAGTTTTCTCCTCAATTCTGCTTCTTGGCATCCAAGACAGGAGCTGCTCAGCTCTGCCATGTACAGACTGACAGACTTGACAGTGGCCGTAGGCAAAATGAGCATTTCCTCCATCCTAAGCAGTTACCAGTTATTTGGTCCTAGTGACAACAAAAGAAACACGGCTACTTTTACAGAGGGAACGCCCGGGCAGGGGAGAAATCTGCTGAGGGCTGCTCTATGGGGCCTTGAACTGCAGTCAGTGTGGAGGCTTGCTCAAGCCTGGTATAGGTTGCCCTTGCTTTCCCCTCTTGCTTTCCACTCTCCTCTATACTTCCTGGGATCATCCTTCAAACACACAACTCAGGCTTTCCCTTTGTCTTGGGGTCTGCCTCTGGGAAGCCCAGGACAGCACAGGTGACAACCACATCTGCCATTGGCAGGACTTGGCTGTGCCCTGGGCACTCATGGGAGCTTGACATGAGCCTCAAGGTCTGTTGTCACCTTGGCAGGGAATGAGCTGTTCCCAGCCTCATTTGACAGGTGAGAACAAGGAGGCTTAGAGAAGCTTGGCCCAAGGCCCCGGGCAGGCCAGTTGCTATCCAGACTGACCCTTCCCTGGAGACCCAAAGCAGTGCTTTCAGAGGTGAGGGTGGAGCTGACTCTGTGTAGCCTGGTCCCTCTCAGCCAAGAAAGACTAAGTCTTCATTGTGGCTAACTATCCTTCTGACGGGACAGGGAGCACAGGTCCCCTTTCTATTCTGTAAGGACACAGGATACTTCATCTGGTAGAAATAGCTTGAATACACCCTGAGTGTTTTCTTGCTGAGTTAAGCCCCAGCCTGAGTGGCATTTGGAGGGACACTAGATTGATGCTAGCAGATACCAACCAAACTCAGCATCGTTGGGAGTGTCTGCTCTCTCCCTGAAGCCCTCGCAGCTGACAAGAAAAGGGATGTGGCCAAGGTCCAGCCTTGGTGACCACAGCTGGGGCTGAAAAGCCAGGACTGGCTGAGGCTAGACCAGTGGGGAGGGTGCAGCTAAAAGGTTCAGCCAGAGTCCTAATTAGGGAGAAGTTGTGGAGAGAAGAGGGAGGCATGACACCATGAATCTAAGGGACTAAGAGGTACACCTGAGCAGAGGGGCAAGACTCAGCTCTGAGATGACTGGTTGCCTTTGTTTCCTGTCCCCTATGACCTGCTGGCTGGAGAGGAGGTATAAAATGGTTTATTTCTCCTGCATATTACCTGTCACCTTCTTGGGTAATCAGCCCCCCTGAATAATACTGCAACTCGAAGACTCAATGCCTGTGTCTGCTTACTGGCACTAGAGGCAGTAGGGACTCCAGAATTCTGGTTCCGCTTGTACAAATATGACCTAATGGTGTGACCGTCCAGCCCGAGGATGCGATGTGATTGCTGTCACCGTTATCTTCGTGGACAAGTAGTGCGGGGAGGGAGTGACCTGCCCAGTGCCACAGGAAGGAGCCTGAGCCCCTCCCGCTCTTTACAGAGATGGCAAAGAGATAGGGAGGAGGAGAAGCCATGTGTCACCCTACCACCAGCCCGTGACAGCACAGCCTCCAGTCTCAGAGCCCATCTCTGTCATACAAGGAGTAAATGGGTCTATTCCCCATGAGTTATCTGCTAGCCGGCAGCGTTATCCATCTGCTCATTAACACAATTAACAAAAACCAACTCCAATGAGCCTTCTGATTCCCCGCCTGGGGTCCTAACTACATAACAAGGAAATGACTCTTTATTAAGTCTGATCAAAGGCTTATTGTTCAGTAGTTAGAAATCATGGCCTCTCCTCGAAGGCATGTGGCTCGTGAAAAACAGTTAGATGAGCTTTTGATTTGGGTCCAACCAAAACCTTCCTTGGATCCATTTCTTGCCCACTTGTGCTGGCCTTGATGGGAACAGCAGTGAGGGCCTGTCGGTTTTGGTGCTGGGTCTGCTGTGGGCAGCAAGCAGGAAGCAAGGAAGCGATACCTGTGGAAATGAGGCCAGGAACCTTGACCAGATAAAAGGCCTTTGTGTGATGAACACCACACCAAATGCTGGGGAAGGGTGTGTCTTGTGGTCTCCAAAAAGGGAGGAAGGGAGGCCAAGGTCAGCCTTAGAGACCACGGCCGGGGCAGAGCATCTAAAACTGGCTGAAATCAGATGGGGGAGCAATAAAGAGGTTCAGCTGGAGTGTCATGCCAATCTATAAATATTTATTGAGGGCCTAGTCAGTGCTAGCGCTCTGTTAGACATGAAGATCAGATGGGGAATTGAAAACCATGGTGCCTGTTCTTAAAGCTATCCCAGGTTAGTCTGGGGGAGAGGCCCTTCCTGGAGAAGAGAGTCAAGCCCAGGTCAAGAGGGTGCGCTGGTGAATCGGACTGTGGGGGCAGGGTCCACCAGAGCCAGGAATAGAGACATCTTGGTATTTTAAGACTCTCCAGAGATGTGCTGCACATCTGGAATTACAGCACATCTGGAATGGCAAGTCAAGCTGTGTCCTCCGAGGCCCATCTTCTTTTCCTCAGACTCTTATGTACTGGACATTGGCACCCAGGTATAGGAAGTCCTAGGGAGTGGAAAACAGTAAAGAGATTCTTCTAAGCCAGGAGCCAGACATGTGAGGAACACCTGCAGTCCCAGCCCTCGGGAGACTGAGGCAGGAAGATCACAAATTTGAGGCCAGACCTTGTTAGGAGAGAGGGGGAGAAAGAGAGAGAGAGAACAGAGAAGGAGGGCGAGGAAAGGAAAGACAGGCAAGTGAATATGACTCCCTTACTCCAAGAAGGTACCTGCTGTGGAGAACACAAGCTCTGCTGGAAGCAAGAGCTCTCCAGCTTTGGTCCCCCGCTCTCCTCTGTAGCCTGTGCCTGCTCCTTTCTCCCAGATGACACCCTATCTGTCATTCCCACGCTGAGGCTCCTGGCAGGCCCTAGTAACTGTCCTTTGTGTCACCTAAATTTTTTCTCCTTTAAGGGACATGGATTCTTGAGTTCCTGGGCTTCACTTTCTTAGGTTTCCATCATCTAGAGGGCTGAGACCTCAGCACTACCAGTGATCTACCATTGCCTTTGGTGGTCAAAGGGCCATCGTTGACCTAAAAATTGTAATGAATTTGATAATGTCTGATAAATCTTGTTTATAGTCACTTTTCAGGGCCCACATGCTGAACTAAAAGCTTCCATACTTGGCCCCTGACTTTCACAAAAACTCTGAGTAGCTTGAGCTATAGCCCACGTATAGAGGAGAGACCCGCGGGCCAGCTGTGTGTGGTCACCTAGCCTTTGCTGTAAGCGGCGGTTGCATGGATATTAACCACGGACCACAGCATCTCCAATGAGGCTTACACGTTCTGCCAGCCCTGTTATCTCACCTTGGAGATGCTGCTTAGGGAGCTAACTGGGACTCAGGATGCAGATTACATATATATATATATATATATATATATATATATATATATATATATATATATACATACATACAGACACATATATACATACATATGTATACACACACACACACACACATATATATATATATATATATAATTTTTTTTTTTTAAGGAAACGAAACAAATCTTGATGCTAAGAGGACAGGTGTCAGATGTGAGGTCACTGACCGCAGTTGCCTCGTGGTAGCTGTGTCACATATTTTAACTCCAGGGACCACTCTGTCCCCATGAGTCTTCTCAGCTGCAGCACTGAACTGGGCCCCCCTCTGAGTAGTGGCCGCCAGACAGCCGGCTGCCCGTCTCCCAACTCTGATACCCCTAGAGCCCCACTGGACTGACTGACCTTGTAGATCTGGAGGTCAAGGTCCTGGAGCTGGATTCTCCTTGGCAGAGGGAGGGGGAAGCCCTTGGCCAGCTCATCTGTGGATTGACAGCATCATTGAAGAGACGTGTTGACGACTGACAGCAGCAGGCAAAATTTTTACCAAAGGCTCAGCTCTCTATGTACTCCTGATACAGGCGTGTGTTCCCTCTCAGTGACTGCCTAAGACTGTGAGGTAGGTGTTATCTCTATTCCCATTTTACAGATCTAGAAACTGAGGCACAGAGTGGCCAAGTAACTTGTTTTATGTTCCAAAGCCAGAAGATGGCAGATTCCAACCTTGCATGACTGGCAGGGCACCTAAGCCACTAGATGTGGTCTAGACATGGTCTGGTGGAGGAAATGGCAGGTCCAGGGTTTGGTGAGAGTGTGATAAAGAGCAGCGGGCAGCTCTCTGGCCTCCACCACTTGCTTCCTGTTGTAGCCCACTGAAGCCATAAATCATGAAACTGGGCTCGGGTCTTAGGTTTTATTTGATGAGGGAGTTGGGTAGTTGGAAAATGCCTGTGCTGGGTGGTTGAGCTGTGCTGCTATGACTCAACCCCTGGGCTTTCACCCGCCACCTCAGGAAGTGTGGCCACTTCCGAAGTCTCTCCTTCCCCATAAGGGGTTCACTGTGCATCAGAGAACTGTTCCGACCCCCAGATCCCCACGGGAGCCCTGGAAGAACATAAGGCTGCCTTCAATACACCCACCCCACTGCAGCCATCGAAGTTCCAAGAAACGACATCCCTGGCCCACTCAACTCTCAGGAGACCCTGGTTTCCAACACAGCGGCAAACACTCTCTCCCCAGAAGTGAGATCTACTCGAGACCTGGAAAGGCCTCGAGCCATTCTTACCATTAGCATCAGGGTAGAGGGTGTTGAGAAGATAGTAGTTGAGGAACGCCTGGAACAGGTTCACCTGGGGGAGAAAAGAAGAGGTGCACAGTGACCCTGTGGCCATCTTGTGCCCTGGCACATAGTTACGTGTGGTTTGCCCCAGCCTGTGTGGTAGTGGTGGAGCTGATTGCAAATCTTTGCTCCAGCACTCAGGAGGCAGAGGCAGGCGCATCTTTGTGAGTTTGAGGCCAGCCTGGTCTACAGAGTGAGTTCCAGGACAGCTATGGCTGCATAGTGAGGCCCTGTCTTGAAATGAAACAAAACACATAACTAACCTCAATGAGAGTTAACTTAGGGATTTTTTTTTTCCTCCAGAAAAGCTAAACCACAGGAAACTCTGGAGCTCGCTACCAGTGGAAAGCACTTGTCTGTGAATAAAGCCCATGCAGGCAGAACTGGACATGAGAGGCAGGGGGACGCTCTTGATGCACAGACCTGGGCACCTGAATCCATCGCTACCGGAAATGCCCACACTTAGTTTTTATGGTGGTGGTTGTCTCGTGTGTGCATGCATGTTTGTATGAATAAATACAGGTGTGTGCACCTGTGTATGTTTGTGTGCCTGTGTGTGTGTGCACACGTGTGGACGAATGTGTGTGTGTGTGTGTTTGCTATGAAGGACAGAGGCCAGCCTCAGATGTCATGCCTCAGGAGCCATCCACCTTGTTTTCTAAGACAGGGTCTCTCTCTGATTCCTGGGGTCACTTGTTAAGTTAGGCTGGCTGGCCAGAGGGCTCCTAGGGATCACTTGTTCCTCCCTAGAACTGGGATTATTGTGGTTGGCTTTTTACTTGTGTGGGGGGGGATTTGAACTCAGGTCCTCACACATGACAAGCACTTTGCCAACCTAACCATCTCTTAAGCCTTGTCTTTTGTTCTTATTACATGACCCTAGGAACCTGCCTCTTTGCTCAAGATAATCTGAGGTGGATTTCTTTTCACTGCAGCTAAAATAATTCTGTCCAACAGCCAATCTTATTGGGACGTAATTACTCCTTGACCCTGTCTTGCATTCTTGAGAGGTTCTACAGGTGCCCCAGGCAGAGATCTGCTCTTCTTCTATTCCCATCCTATTCTAGGTGCCATGGCAACTGCTTCAAAAACATCAGCCATTAACTGGCATCTTAATCACGTCACGACTAAGGACGATAACTCACATTGAATATGCCGACTTTGGACTCTATCAGTTTCACTTGTGCCCTGTAACAAAGCAGAATCACAGGGGTGGGCATCACATTGGGAGAAGTCGAAGTGGGTCCCCAGAGAGGTAGAGGTGCAGGTGCTGGAAGGGCAGGAGAAACAGAAACACAGCGATGCTGGGAAGACCAGCGGGAGCCAGCGAAGTGTCAAAGCGCTGTCTTTAGCATCTCAGTAATCAGTACATCGGAGAGCTCAGATTCATAGACTCAGAAAAAGCAGGGTTGGTTATTCAGACATTTAAACTGTGTGGGTCAGGACAGCAAAAAGAATGAAGCCAACCAGAGTAAGTAATATTTATATTTCCTTCCCAAATGGCAGGCCCACAACACTGACAGGGCTGGCTCATCCTGCGTGTACCCGGATTACAGAGTCCACATGGAGCCCCGCGGGGCACCCACGAGTAGCCCTCCCCCTGCTGTGATGCCCATCCGTGTCAAGGATACTTACTTCTCTGGATGAAGCATCCCTGTGACCTTGGTGTTGTTGAAGGTCAATGAGGCAAATACGTTAGTGACCTGGAAGAGGCAGTAGAAAAAAACAGGCTCTAATGATGGTAGTTGTCATGCTGGAGGTGAGGGTGGGAACCAGAGGCCTTGGAAATTCACCCACTGGACTGCAGCCCCCCACAGTGTCCAGCAGTAAGGGATTAAACTTGGACATGAACAGGTTTACTTAAAATTGCTGAGAACCGGGGCTGGAGATGGCTCAGTGGTTAGGAACACTGGCTCCTTTTCTAGACGTACAGAGTCCAATTCCCAGCAACTACAGGGTGGTTCACAACCTTCTATAACATGATCTGAGCCCTCTTCTGGCCCCCCAGGCACATATACAGATAGAGTACCCATAAATGTCAAATAAATGAATAAATCTTAAAAAAAAAAAAAAGGAAATTGCTGAGGACCACAGCAGTTAAGCTTTGGATGGTGTACCAAGAGAAGACCTAGGTAGCTCTCAGAGGTCATGGCCAGATACTCCAGAGCTCAGCTCAGCTCTAGCATCAATAGTAATGAATTCTACTTTATTTTAAACAACTTGATATCATCAGTAACGCTATGAAAGACTGATGCACCCTCTGAGAGGAACTGCCTTTCAGAAGTTTGGCCTTGTTGAGTTTGAAGCCTGAAACAAGACAGCAAATTCTGATCCAGTGCACAGGGTCCTTGAAATCTGTGCCCGTTAGCCAGGGACCATTAAGAAGGGAAACTATCTTAGTATTTAATTTAGAAGGAATTTAGTTCAGGGAAATGGTTATGTGGGTGAAGGGACCTTAGGAATGCCACCCACACCCAAATAAAAGAGTGTGGGAGGCCACACAGGACTTAGTGAAAGCCAGAAGCCAGCCAGTATACTGACAGTGCAAAGGCTGATAAAGCTGGAAGTCAGAAAGCAAGGGAGCTTGGGAAATGTAGTCTTCAGAGGAACCACTACATTGCCGAGACAACAGGGCAAAGACACAGCCCTGACTCAGAGGGAGACACACACACACTGAATAAGCAAATCTTCAAATCGATGGATGCCATGCAGGAGGGGCTGCAATGGGCAAGTGAGCTTCCTGGACCTTCCTGGAGATGGCCCCCAGGAGCTTTGTCTCTGGATTGCAGCTTGCTGCTTGCTTTTGCTGTGCCTTCTCATGTTCGTCACTGTTATATTGCTCATATGTCTGGCACGGTGTGGTTGGGTGTGGGGAAGCCTCATTGCCTATAGTCTAGTGTGATTGCCTCTTGGGAGACAGCCCACTCTAACGGGCAATTTTCCTGCAGATCAATATGAAGATGGACTTTCAAGAAATAGTCCTGTTTCGATGAATTAATGATTTTACAGGATTCCCGACTTGATTTAAATAGTTTCAGGAAGTTAGGATAGTTGATAGGAAGTTTAAGGAGAAGGCTTAAGTTGTTTTGCCAGAAAGTTAGAATTAAGTTAGAATTAAGAGTAGACTGTGGCCCCTCCTTGCAGAACAGTGAAGGCTGCTCAGGTCAGAAAAGGAGCACGGCGAGCTTTCATGCATTATGAGCACATAACTGAAAGAGAAAAATAGACTTGGGAAAAGCCAATGATCAAAGAAAATATTGCATTCTAGGTTGGGTCTGAGGTCCTGGATCTTGTGATTTAGGGGATGTGGGCACAGGATTTGGTGTGCACCATGAAAAGGCAGGGTTATGAACAAAGAGCAAATAATTCTATTATGAGTATAAGAATAGAGGTTAAACGATTACCCAGTTTAGCTGAACAAGACTTCAAATAAGATATAAAATAGATGATCTGTTTCTTGGCAAATACAAGTTGTCATAAGCTAAGCATAGGGAAAAGCTTGCTGCTATAATCTTGGCTTGCTTAAATTTCGTTAGTCAATAACAAAAGAATTCTTGCTTTGAGGTTATGATGAACTTGTGGAGAGAAAGGCAGATGAGAAGTATTAGGTATGAGTTTCAAAAGAAGAATATATAATCAATAATCCTGTTGTAATTTCCTTTTGTGTAATGCTTTTAATGTGTTTATAAGATTACGTTTCCTCGGTGATTGTTTTTAGGGAATATGTAACTCATGGCTATGAGGTAATTTTTTTTCTTACGTAGAGAGTTTTGTCTTAGGTGGTATAAAAGGCTAAGGGCTTTGCTCTATCCATCTAGTGTGTGAATGTGTGTGTGGTGTGTGGTGTGTGTGTGTGTGTGTGTGTGTGTGTGTGAGTGAAGCTGTTAGAGGTTGTTGAAGCTTGCTTCATCAAGTGTTCTTGTGTGCATTCGTGCATGTATGTATGTGTGTGTGTGTGCAGTGTGGATGATTCTTTCCCCCTTTCCCTTTTCTACTTCACTGGCCACAGTGAATCAGTCTTTATTTTCTCAGAGAAGTCTGTGGTGTGATCAGTCACTGACTCTACGCCCCAACTCAGGTTACCCTGACCTGTTGAAGCTGGCCTTCTGACATCAAATAGCTACACAAATGCCTGGAAAATAAACACCATGAAGAGAATTACAGAGTGCTGTCGGAAGGACCCTGCTGTTTGAGGCTGCAGGACTCTCTCTGCCCAGCGGGGCCTCCTGCTCTCTGCCTGACTTTATCTGGGGAATGTCTCTAGACAGATGCCTCTAACCACATTTGATATATGGCCTTTGACACAGCTCTCTGCTAGCTCTCTCGTCCCTGTGCTTATAGGATAATTAGGCACATTAGAACTGTGCTCCTGTTCATATGATAGGCGCGTGCTGCTTAGTGCAAATCAAGCACCCTTGAAGTGCCCAGTTTTAACCAATTATGTACACCTGCCTTTGGAGCCCACACCCAAGGATGTCCACTCCTCAAGCGGTACAGCCTTTGTTCTCTGGAATTAAAGTTGAACTAGCTCCCTGAAGTGGTTCCTGGAGTGTGTGGTCTCCGTGCTCCCCAGCCTTTCCAGCCTTGCACCTCTTTTCCTGCCCTTCCTGACTTCGTTGGCTGGTGGGAGACAGCCCCCCAGGCAGGAGGAGAACCATAGAATGCCACAAATTAACAAAAATGTGAATATTAAGGTGGATTGGTGGTCAGAGGAACCAAGAGAGCCCTTTCTGGGGTTGTGATGTATCAGTTGAGAGCTGAGGAGAGTGAGGAGAAAAGTTCTCATGAAGAGGAACAGCTTTTGCAAAAACTTTGAGCCTTACCACGCCAAGCCGGAAGACAGGCTCCCGGGCGGAGCTGGGCAGGACCACGAAGCCTTCAATCTCCATCTGGGGGGTCAAGGATAGATTCCCAGGACTGACATTCAGGATTGGGGCAGAGACCACTGTTCCAATTAGCTCCATGTTCATGTCGGGGTACTTTCTGGTTATCTGGGGGTAGGATTTGGAGATTATGTCAAAAGAAGGGAAAAGAGCTATAGAGTCTAGAGCAGCGGTTCTCAACCGAGGGGTCACAACCGCTTTGCCAACCCTCCATCTCAAAAAATGTTTACATTACTGTTCAGAACAGCAGCAAAATTACAGTTATGAAGTAGCAATGAAAATAATTTATGATTAGGGATCAGCACACAATGAGGAACTATATTAAAGGGTTGCCGCATTAGGAAGCTCGAGAAGAAAACAAAAAGGAGACACTTTGGGGCTGGTTGTATTTTCCACAATGTGTGCAGTTATGCTGTATCTTCTTAACAGCAGAGGAACATGGCCCACGCAGACCTCCTACCTCTACCCTCCCCAGCCAGCAGGGAGGGGGCCCATAGCATCTGTGCTAGCTCTCAGCAACTGGGTCTCTGTCCAGATCTCAACACTGCTGCAAGAAGGCTCAATATTTTAATTATGGTGGCCACAGAATTTCAATTGAGACAAGCCTGGGGAGGGTGGAGCTGGTGGAAGAGCATACTCCCATGAGCCTTTGGTTCTATAACTGCAGACCCATCTGTAACTGTCAGGGGAGTTTGGGAGCTGGGGAAGGTGGGGCTGATTGTCTTTGAGGACACACTTTACTGGGTGATTACGGTGATGGCAAGGTGAAGGTAGGGCAGTCAGGAGCTATGGGATATTGGAGCCTGGCCATGAGACCCAGGATGCCTCAAGACCAGCTGGGACAACTCTGTGGCATCGAGTAGGCACAGGGCCTGACAACGCAGGGCTTGGACACTCATTTTCTTTCTTAAATTTTAATTTGTTTTTAGATTTATTTATTCTATTTTATGTCTACGAGTGTTTTGCTTTCATATGTATTCACGCCCCACGAATGCCTCATGCCCACAGAGGTCAGAAGAGGGCATCAGGTCCCCTGGAACTGGAGTTGCAGATGATCGTGAGCCTCTGTGTGGGTGCTGGGAACTGAAGCTGGTCTTGGAAGGAGGGAGAGTCCAGAGCATGCATGTTTGTACAAAAGAACCAGGGAGAAGACATTCAGCCCCCTACAGAGACTATAAAAGAAGAGGCCAGGGAAGGGGGCACTGGTTCAGTGGTTAAGAGCATATTTTGTTCCTGCAGAAGAGCTGGGTTCAACTCTTAGTACCTGCACAGTGCCTGGGCTCTTACACTGTTGGGAACCAGGGCGCCTTTCCATTCAAAGTGGGTGCCAGGGGCCAGCCAGGGCCAGGAGGCTTTCCCTCCATCACCTTTTCTATCTCTGGAATAGTGATATATGAGAATTTCTTTTCCGTTCAGAAAAATGCTGATACTGGGTGTAGTGGCCTACATCTGTAGCCCAGACTTCTGGGAAGTTGATACAAGAGGATTGCAAGTTCAAGACCAGCCTAGGCTACATAAAGATCCTGTATTAAAAAACTGAGGGCCGGATCGTAACTCAGGGGTCTTGTTTTTGTAGCATATGTGTGCCCCAGGTTCTACCCCGAGCACCTCAAATTTTGTAAGTGCCCCTTAAAACAACCTGAGTGTGCCTAGCTCTTGATAAATCCTCTCTGGCTGTTAGGTGCTATTAACTAGGGTGTCCTTCCCAGCATTCCTTGGGCTCCTTAACACCCAAACCAGACTGGGAAACCCGAGGAAGACTGATTAGGGGAGGTCAGGCCCACTCTGCAAGGTCTATGAAGGAAGCCTCCAAGTCTGCTGTTCCCAGGGCCTTCCTGGGGTCTCTCACCAGCCTTTGGGGTCAAGTGGAGAGGGAACCAGAGGTTCTAGAAAGAAACCTTGGCCAACTGGTGGACTAAAGTTGTACCCATGTAGGACAGAAGGGGCTTTACCTGGGGAGTGAAGGGGCGGAAGGCCTTGGTGTTCAGCCGGATATTGGAGTCAGGTGGTAACTGCAGCAAGAACACAGGGGGGCTTTAGGGTGCTTGTTAGAGCTCTGAGGAGAACTGTAGAGAGTTAGTCTCTTCTCATTGCTGTATCAAAATACTTGGCAAAAAATGTCTTGAAGAAGAAGTGTTATTTTGGCTCACAGTTCAAGAGTTCACAGTTCATCAGCAGTCAAGAAGCAGAGAGTGGTGCTCGTGCTCAGCTCATCGCCTCCTTTACATTCAGCCAGGACTTCAATCTACAGAATGGTGCCGCCCACTGGTGATTGGGTCTTCCCATTTCAGTTTACCTAATCTGGACTCTCACAGAGAAGCCCAGGAGTTTGTCTCCTTGGTGAGTCTAGATCCTGTCAAGTTGACAAGCAATATGAACCATGACAGTAGGGGAAGGTCAAGACTGGCTTCTCTCAATGGGTCCGGTTGCCTTGGCTACCATGAGGCCTCTATCTTTTTGTTTGTTTGTTTTTCAAGACAGAGTTTCTCTGTGTACCTTGGTTTTCCTGGGTTCACTCTGTAGACCAGGCTGGCCTCAAACACACAGAGATCCACCTGCTTCTGCCTTTCTGAGTGCTGGGATTACAGGTGTGTGCCACCACTCCCGGCTGAAGCCTCTACATTACAAAGTGTGTAAATCTCCCAGGGATGGGGTTATAGCTGTGACCCTATGGGATCCTTCAGAGCTTTCCCACTGAGACCTTATGAAAGTTCCCAGCTTGTCGGTGTGACCCTGGGCCAGGCTTTTTGTCCTTATATTGAGGGACCCATCACCCAGAGTGCTCTGTGAAGTAGGTGGGAGACACGAAAGACCTGTGGTGGCATGGGGAGAAACCACCTTCAGGACAAAGCTAGCCATCTGTCACCAGAGAGTCCCCACTCTTTCCCACAGAGTGTCCCCACCACACTGACCTCATTCACAGACCTCAGCTCTTAATAGGTGCTTGTAACAAACAACTTTTTGAACTCTAGAAAACCTGAAAGAACTCAGGAGATTATAAGGTGTGATTTCTTATGAAAGTCACTCTCATGCCTGAAAATTCCTTTGGCAACCGTTACATCAAGGTGTGTGCTAGGAAGACATGTTTCTTTCTTTCATTTTGAGTCACTAAATTAAGTATCCTTTTCTGGCTGCAGGGAAGCTCTAAGGCAGATTTGTGATTAATTACAAATCTACCATCTTCGTAATTATCATTTACTTTTTGTTTGGTCTTTACCTCCTTTCTCTGTAATTCGATTTTGCCTCATCCATTAAATTATTCTTAATAATCTTGCAGGAATTATCATGATAAGAGAAAAATGTGAGTTAGAACAGGCCTAGACTAAAAGGCCAAACAGAGAAACACAAACAAGTCTTTGATAGTTATAAGGGAGAAAGGATTTTGGCCTTGAGAATCCTGGTGACCCAAGAAATAAAGAGAAATTTTGCTAATATACTTTGCTGGTCTTGATTATTTGCTAAGTTATAACTCACTGTTTTCTTGGTTTCAGTTACAAAAGAATGTTAAAAGGATGAGCCATGCTGCCCCTGCGGAGCACGGCGAAGCCCGAATTCTCACCATGTCATCTGTGATGGAGAAGTTCAGATACCCAGCCTGATGATAAACCTGACTGGCTACGTTGAAGGCATGATCTGAGATGGCGAAGTAGACCATTTGTTTGTTGTCTTCAGGTAGGTTCATGGTTGGAACGGGCAAGGTATCCGGGGAACGCTGATTCCGATTAAAAATTTCACCCTGGAGAGAGAAATGGGGACCGTTGGACTGTCTGAAGTTTATCCCATGGCTAGCCATTGAGCTTGGTTGATGAGGTACACTAACTGGAAACAACTTTCCTAAACTGCTCCTCTAACAACATAGTCCTTTGGGCAAATTTGTGTCTCTTACTACACAAGGGCCCCAGAAGCTTTGCTTTATGGAAACAATTGGATGTGTGCTGGCCAGTCTCTCTGCCCCACCTGGTTCTGACACCCTCCCCCATCTGCCAGAGGAGGAGTGAGGGAGGACAAGCGGGAGTCCTGAGGCTGAGGGTATAGAGACACTCTTGTGTGACTCTCACTTCTGGGAACACTACTCATAACACTGTGCACAACAAGAGCCCCTGAAAATGAGGCAGACATGAAGTTAGGGTGCAGGTGACCCAGGAGTCTATGGCCCGAGGCTGACTCCCACTCCTGCAGCCTTACCTTAAACATCACATCCAGCATCCGGGCCTTTGCACGGGGAGCCTCCACCAAACTGTAGTCAATGCCCAGGATGTTGTCAATATCCGCTGTGACTGTGAGTTAGATCAGAAACAGAGTGAGGGGCAGAATTGGGACCAGGTATGGCCTGCAGCAAGAAAAGAGAGGGTGAGTCCTTACTGTTTCTCTAAAGAGCTCCCACTTGGGGCTGGAGTGATGATCAAGGGGCCAGAGTTCAATTCCCAGCATCCATGTCAAGTAGCTCACAACCACCTGTAATTCCAGCTCCAGGGTGTGATGCCTCTAGCCTTCCAGGGCACCTGAACTCATGTGTACACGGCCACACACATACACACAAACACACATCACTTAAAATACTAAAAACACATCTCATAAAAGACCTTGAACCTTCTCATCCCAGCTCCCAGGCCATGTCTTTCCAACAAAGGGACAAAGGGACAAGGTAGAATTCTCCAGTCCCATGGCGTGTAAGTAGTGGTGGGGGTATGAGGATCAGCCTAAGGCCTAAGCAGTTCCCAGAGCTGGGTGGTCACAGCCAGACAGAGGGACGCACAGAAGGACCTTCATGCTGATCAAAATGACAGGAAGATCAGGTGTTTCCCCAAAGGCCTTGGGGGAAGATCCTTTCCACAGCCCTGGCTGAGCAAATGGTCCATGCCCCATGCACAGTCAGATGTGCCAGCCTTAGCCTCGGGTGAAGGGGCATTAACAAGTGACACTCAGGGATGTGGGAGCCTCACTGTGGACTACTCAGACCCTTTTGTTAAGCTCAAACTTCCCATATGCACCCTGGAACTTGGACTCCATACACAGCCGCTCCTCAGATGCACACTTGAATGAGAGCAAGGAGCGAATGCAGGGTGCTTCTTGCTGCCTTGTGGCCATTGCCAAAATAAATAAATAAACAAATAAACAAATATATATATATATATATATATATATATATATATATATATCAAAACCAGACGTCTGTAGAGGTTTGAATAAGAACAGCCCCCACAGAATCATATATTTGAATGCTTAGACACTAGGGAGTGGTGCTATTTGAAAGGATTAGAAAGATTAGGAGGGGTGGCCTTGTTGGAGGAAGTATGTCACCGGTGGATGGACTTTGAGGTTTCAAAAGCCCATGTCAAAGCCAGGTACTCCCTCTCTGTCTCTGTGTCTCTCTCATTTACAGCTCAGGATGTAACGTTCGGCTGCTTCAGCACTTGCCTGCGAACCACCATGCTCTTCCTGCAAACCACCATGCTCCCTGCCAGGATGCCGGTGCACTGATCCTCTGAAACTGTAAGCAAGGCTCCCAATTAAGTGCTTTACTTTAGAAGAGTTGCCTTGGTTGTGGTGTCTCTTTACAGCATAGAAGAGTGACTAAAACTATGTCCATCAGTGGACATAGATAACCGAGAACACCCTCAGCAGAACACTACACAACTGTTAAAAATCATCCAGCTGCTTCGAGTGCTCTGGAAACCCTTTGGCAGGATACTATACTGAGCACCCGAGCTTGGGACATCATAGGTCTATACCCTACGTTTTCCAGCCACAGATCCTAGAATATTCACTGCAGCCCTGCCCAGGAAGGTCTGTAACAAAAACTACCCAAGGGGCCTCCAGCAGTGGTGGAGCAATGGGGAGAGGGACGGCTGTGTGCTGGCAGCTCCAACACCGGTAAGGAGAGTGAACGAACATCCCTGCGGCAGCAGTGTGGACAGACCTCCTGTTCTAAAGAAAGATCTGGAAGGCCTCTGGCATCTGAAAGAGGCTCAGAAGACAGTGAGACAGATGCGCTCACGGACAGTGAGGAGCTGGGGTGAGTAGGGGTAGTGCTGACCACTGCTGATGAGATGGCCGAAGGAGACCCTCTTGGTCAGGAGGCTGGCCGTGTTTACGATCTGAATATTTCTCTCCATCGGTATAGTTTGGTTAAAGGTAGCGTTTGTTTTTTGAAACAGTCTCAGGTAGCCCAGGCTGGCCTGTGGTTCAAGGGCTAGCCTTGAACTCCTGGTCCTCCTGACTCTACCTCTCAAATGTTGGGATTGCTCAGGCATAAAAAAGCCACCTGCTGACACTCCTTCACTCTAGGCCCAGATTGGCCCAGATGACTGTGTGTGGGACTTGGAACGTTCGCCCACGTGGGATTGTGGAGGAGGGGACAGGCCAGTGCAGGGCATGCTTGGCCTTCCTGGTTCTGTGGCTCCCCATGAAGCTTCAGGCTGCCAGACATGGTCTGTGTCTGTCTGTCTGTCTCTCTCCGAACCTACATATGCTGACATAGAAGTTTCTCCAAGTCATACGAATTTAAAGTTCAGAACACCTATACTGTGTCCACTGAGAGGTATACACACGCGTACTCAAGCACAAGAGAACACGTGCCCTGAGCTTATGTGTTGTTATGCTTTGTCTTTTTCTTATCTGAAAAGATCCACCCAAGATCAAGGCTACATCTTAGCAGAAAAGTTGGGGAGAAAAGAGGATTTTTACATAGTTACTTTCTACTCTTTTGTCTCTGAATAGCTGACAAGGTTCAAATATGGGCTTACAAAAAAATGAAGAGAAATAGAGTGCCCCAGGGGTGCCTGGAGCCCTACCTCCCCAGGAGCACATGGAGCCCTACCTCCCCAGGGGTCCCTGGAGCCCTACCTGGTAGAGTTTGGAGATAAGGCTGCAGGTCAGAGGTCACGGACTTCCGGATCATCTCACAAATCTGAGAGGAATGGGAAGGGAAAGGCTAGTGAGTCTGCACCTTTTGGAAGCACCCAGTGACGTTTACTCTGTGGTCATCTCCATGCAAGTATCTGCAAAGGCTTAATAGCATGCACCAGCTGCCACCAAAGCACAGTGATAAAAGAAAAAACCATCATGTTAGCCCCCACACGGACTCTAACAGGGTCCGAGCAGACTGTACAGAGCTGGTCCCAAGGCTGGACATCTGCAAAAGAGAAGGGCTCTGGTGGGAAATGGTTTGTGAAATGCCACCATTACAGGCTTCTTAGGGGAAGCTTGGTGGTCAGAGCTTAGCTGAACAGGTGGCCCAGGAACTAAGTAGGCACAGAGATCCTGCAGTCACCCCCTACTGGCTGTCGCTGGGCTGCAGCCCCTGCTCCCTGGGTACCCAAGGGAAAACCCAATGTCATGTCTATGAACCACTTATACACAATTTATCGCCACCAGTGGAGCCATGAGCTTCTCAAGAACAGGAAATATATGTTTCCAAGCCCGTTAGCTGTCCTGGCTGCTGTAATCGCTTGAGTTATTTATTATATAAACCATCGAAATATGACTGAGAAGAAATGTTTCCAAGAAAACTAAAGATAAATACTCTGAAAGGCGAGGTGCTAGCCACGTGGCTCCCTTTGGACCACAGAGAAGCCAGAGAAGGAAAGGGTTCCTAAAAATAGAGAGGGGGATCAGTGAGGTAGCTCAGTGGAGAAAGAAACCTGTGACCAACGCTGACACTCTGAGTTTGATACCTACGACCCACAGAATGAAGGAGAGAACGACTCCCACAGATTGCCTTCTGGCTTCTCTGGCATATGTGTGCCTCCAAGGCATATGTGCAGCCCTGCCACAGATAATAAGTAAGCAAACAAACATGAAAACTGGAGATGGTCGTGAGCATGGGGATGGTCTGCAAGGGACTTCTTCATCCTCAGCTAGTTGAAGCAGTGGGAGTTTGTGACGAGCTGACTCCATGGGTGACAAGGCCCAGTCCTGGGTCAGCCCATCTCAAAGTACAGTTCCATGTCCTGTCTCAGTTTACATTTCTTTACATATGAGTCCACACATGAATATTTTTATGTGTGCACAGGAGAGTTTTCACTTTAAACAGCGTTTCTCTGCTTTCTTTCGTGAGCGTTGTCTGTTGCGTGCATGTGTGTTCACTCTTCAGCTAGACTGGATGGCCAGCAAGTTCCCGGGACCTGCCTGCTTGTGACCCCATAGTATTTGGTTACAGATGCGCCACACTGCCGGCTTTTCCATAGGGTAGGACAGCGAAACTCAGGTCCTCAGGCTTGGACAAGAAGTTCTTTCCCCACTGAGCCTTCTCTGCCCTGATCTCCTCCATTTTGGCAGATTCTTGCTATGTGCCTCAGGCTAGCCTCAAACTTGAAATCCTCCTGCCTCAGTACCCAAGGGCTAGGATGGGAGGTGTGTGCCACCATGCCCAGCTAACATGTTCCTTTTGGTTTGTGAGTTACCACTGGTTGTGGTGTGCCCATGTGTGCTCTAAAAGAGAGAGAGAGAGAGACATGGAAGTGTTGCCCTATGCCGTGGTCACACGTGGCCTCTCAGAAGAGGATAGACACTTAATGACAGCGGTTCCAGAGGGGCTGACAGTCAGGAGGTAGGCAGAGGGGAAGGCCATGGGTGCTGGGCAGACAAGGGTAATAGCTCAGCCTTTCTTTGCAGCTGGGAGAAAATGTCATCTGTGAGGTGTCATGGAGCCAAAGGAAGGGGTGATTGCCAGGGAGATGTGGGGTGCATCTGAGGAGCCCAGAGAGAGGCTGTCAGCCCCCACTTAGGATTGTCCCTTCTCTGGAAAGACAATATCTCATACCCCACCCCCCAATCCTGAGCCTGGGTACTCTATTCTTTCAGAGACTAACTAGTCGTGGAGGAAAAACATGGGGTCCTCAGTACCAGACGCTTAACAGGATCTTTGGGAGGCCCAGAGATGTGGCAGCTAAGGCTGCTGCAAGAAGGAAGCCCTGAGATCAGTCTCCACTGCCACTGCGACCTCTGCATCCCTGGGTTCCGCCTGCTCACAGGACCTGAGGCCAAGCGCTTCCTAGGTTCTACTTAGCATGTCTTCCAGAATATGTCTCCTCAGCTCTGCTTGTCCAGACAGCATGGAAGAGGGAGTCCTGTAGCAGCCACAGACAAGAGCTTGCAGGAAGGAGTTGTCTGCAAACTCACAGAGAGCAGGGGCCAGGCTAGATCTTCGACTCTTCCAAGACACTTGGCTCTTCAAAGACCTTTGGCATGAGGGGCCCAGCTGTTGGAAAGGTTCCCATCCTGGTCTAATGAGGTAGCACTGGCTAACCTATTACACTCTGCTGAGCCTTCCCAGTCTCTCTTTCAAAGCTTGAGGTCAAGCCCAGGATGATCTCAAGCTTGAGGCTCTATAGTAAGACTCCTTTTCTTCTTTTCTTTTCTTTTCTTTGTTTTGTTTTGTTTTTCAAGACAGGGTTTCTCTGTGTAGCTTTGGCTGTTCTAGACTCGCTTTGTAAACTAGGCTCTCCTTGAACTCACAGCAATCCCTCTGCCTCTGTCTCCTAAGTGCTGGGATTACAGGAGTGAGCCACCACCCTCAGCTAAGACCCTGTTAAAAAACACTAAAAAAAAAAATGGGCCAAGATTGTGAAAAAAACAAAACAAAACAAAATCTTACATCATTATTCCTGGCCAAAGCACAGGATCACAAAACAGCAGCTGTTGTTTACAAATAAGAATAGTATAGCTGCATTAATTAATTGAGCAAAACAATAATCCTATCACTGTACTTTGTGGTAATTATTACATTGCATGTTATTATAATATATTATCACCACACATTATCAGAAGCAGCAGGGAGTACAAGTCATTGTGGTAATATGTTATGGATGTCGGTATGAAGGTGGTCTATTTAGGAAGTTCACCCAGATCTCAGGACCACAGTGTGTGTGTGTGTGTGTGTGTGTGTGTGTGTGTGTGTGTGTGTGTGTGCGTATTCTTCCTCCTTCATTTTCTGCCTTTCCACAGAGTCACTGTTACAGACACAGCTCCAGAGTTCAGTATTTCACAACTGGGATTTTGGAGGGTGAAAGTGAGTTTACAGGAAGCAAACATTTACGTGGAATGAAAAAGTCTTTGTTCTAGTCAAAGCTTATGAAGCCTGGACATATCACATTAGCTTTTCACAGAAGAAGAGGATACAATGTCACTGCCTCTGCAGCCAGGACACAGGTGCTCATGATTTTGCCCAGTTCCCACTGGCCAGGTTCCTGCCAGGCCTCTGGAGGCACCTGGGCAATGACTCGTTTTTGCACCTGAGGATGAGGGACAGTATGGACATGGTAAACAAGACCAGAAGGGGAGGGATGGGATCTCTGCCCTCTACTCCCTGTTTCACCTCGGTCAAGCTCCTGGCTGTTTCTGCCTAACTGGGTGTAACTGGATGGAGTCTAAAGCCTTGAATGTTACCCAGCTCCACCCTATGTTGGCTCTATGGCCCGGGCAAGTGTTTTTTCCTCTCTGAGCTGTGATCTCATGTGTGTCTAACTGGCCCCAACAGTCTGTCCAGAGACAGAGGCCTGTGGATAGATCTGCTCAGCCTCACTGGCATTTCTTACCTTGTTCTCCAGAACTTTTCTAAGCTTGGACTCGATCTGGTTGTGGAAGAGATTCAGCAGCCACCTGGGCAGGAGATACAGCACACAGTCAGCTGTCTGACACTGGGTACAGGGACAGAAGGGATGGAGAGAGCCAGGCCCTGCCATCTGGAGACAGAGCTACGGCTCAGCAGTGAAGAGCGCACACTGCTCCTGCAAAGAACCATGTTTGGTTCTCAGCACCCACCTCAGGTGGCTCACAACCAGTGTCCCAGCACCCTGCCATGGGCAGTACAGCTGGCTCCAGCCTCCTGACGATTCTGCTAAGATCAGGGGATTTGGGATTGGAACTAGAGTCCGGTTTTCTAGCCAGGGGAATCTAGACTGGGAGGCAAAGTGACTTGACTTTGGGCTTGAACCTTCAGCCAAAGCTTCCTCCCCTGACAAGGTCCCCTAAGTCTGTTGACTTGTCAAAGCGGCACCTCAGCCCTCGTGTCTTGAGTCTGCACCGGTCTGTCCCAACAGGTGTCCCAAGCTATCATCCCCAAAGGATGGCCTCCAGGTGTGTGAGGTGCTAAGCATTCCACCCAGACCTGGACACTTATCAGAGCCCTTTGAGGACCATAGCCGGAGGGTTTTCGGGTTGACTCACCCCAACTTTCCAGATACGTGCACATCCACATCATTGATGTGGCTGCTGCACCGGGAAGCAGTGACTGTGGGCCGCCCAGAGGGGTCGCTGCCCAGGAGGAGGTCCACTGAGATGGTGATACCCTTGACATCCAGGTCAAAGGAGCCATGGGATTTTCTGGAGGAGGTCAGAGGAGCAATTATTTATTGTGTCTAGAATGCGCTGCCACTGGGCATAACAGGAAGCCAGATTCTCACTCAAAACAAATAGATACTAGCCAAAAACTTAATCACAAATAGAAGATCTAGCAGAATGCCTGGGTGAGGCATTTCTAGAATAATCCATATTCTTCAAAGTCAGGAAGGAAACGGTTGGTGGACTGCAAAACCCCATAATATACAGAGTGAAAAGAATCACTTTCCAAGACAGCACAGGTGCCCCCTAACGCATGAGCAGACACAGGGGCTCGCTCCTCAATCCACGAATGAGTTATTAAGGACAGGAGAAAGCAGTGAAAAGGAACCTTGATGCTTGAGCAGCACCAAGCATTGGAAAAGTTGTGGAAAATGAACATACAGCGATGCCAGTTTCCACCCACAAGGTTGAGAAGACTTTTGAAGATGAAGGTAAATAGACACTGTAGGCACAGTGGCCCCCAGAGGATGCTGGGAGAAGTTTCTGGAACAACCCAGCACAGATGTCAGGTCAGGCCCAGATACCCAGCTTCCAGCTCTTTCTCATGGATGCATGTGGGGGGGGGTGCCTCACTGAAGCATCATGGGTAGCAGCCAAACAAACAAAACACAACAACAACCATGAAGAAACACCTTTAAGAAACAGCCTGAAAAAAGAAAAGAAAAAGAAACAGCCCGAAGGGGCCTGGAGAGACGACAGCAGTTAAGTGTGTGTACTGCTCTTGCAGAGGACCCAAGTTCAAGTCCCAGCACTCACATCAGAGGGCTACCAAGCACCCGTGAGTCCAGATCCAGGGTGACATGACGCCTATGGCCACCACAGGCACCTGCACTAATGAGGTGCGTCCCCATTCCCTCACCTGCTCACCTCAACCCCCAGCATCCAAAATAAAACGGAATATGCTTTGGGCATTCATATTCTGTGCAGCTTTTGGGGGGGGGGCAAATATGGTTTACTTGTGAGATGGACTATTCGAGGGATGGAATAGCAATGTGCATAGAGGTGTGGACAGACTTTCAAAACCAAAGTGACAGAAGCAGGTATGTGGTGTGCATAGAAGAGGTTCAGGACAGACAGATCTGTGCGGGTTAGGGAGATGGGGGTTATGGGGGGGGGCGGGGAGGAGGTATGACTATTTCACGTAAATGGACTTTTCACAAATGTTTGGGAACTTGGTAGAGGCCACGATTACACAACCCTGTGACTGTACTGAAAGCCACTAATGCACAAATGTCAAGTGATCAGTGAGTCTCATTAAAAAAAATAGACCGGCTCCATAGATGGTGGGGCACACCTTTAGCCTCAATGCTGGGGAGGCAGAGGCAGGTGGATCTCTGTGAGTTCAAAGCCAGCCTGGTCTACAAAGTGAGGTCTGGGACAGGCTGGGCTGTTACATAGAGAAAGCCTGTCTTGAAAAAGCCAAAACAAACAAAAATTAAATAAAAGGGCAGTTTTGAAAGCTAACAGGGCGGGTCATCATTTGTTCGTAGAGAAAGATGGTTAAAGGCTGACTGGACACAAAAGTTGGAGGGGGCAGTGTGGTCCTGTGTCACTGATGAAAGTGAAGAGTGCACACAGGGGCCACACATGTACTGTCAACAGACATGGAGAGGGAGTCACATGTGCTACTTACGAAAGCCTAGTAATCACACCAAAACGACAGCAAAAGAGGCAAAGGTGATTTTTAAGATTTATTTTTATTTATGTGTTAGTGTGTGTTTGGGTGCCCATGGAAGTCAGAAGAGGGCATCGGATTCCTTAGAGCTGGAGTTACAAGCGGCTGTGAGGGGCCTGACATGAAACTAGAGACAGAACTCAGGTCCTCTGAGCACACGAGCTCCTAACGTGCCCTCTCTCCAGCCGCCCAAGTAAGTGCAATAATGGATATTGCTGTTTTGGTATGGAAACTATGGAAACGTCAGTGACTTATGTAGGAATTGCCAAGATTTGTGCCCCTCCCCCCTTTTACAAATCTGTAAATCTGGCCATTTCACACCGCTGGTGGGGTTCATACCAGGTGCTTTGCAAAACCCCATGGCTGGAAGCTGCCACATAAGACGCTGTGGGGTCTCAGGAGTAGATGCGACCGGACCACCAGGCCGAGACTGGCCAGCTCTTTCATCCTGGGCTGAACTGTGTCCCCAGAATGCACGTTAAAGCTCCCTCCCCACTCCATACCTCTTAGTTGTGACTCCACAAGGAGACAGCCTCTGTGGAGAGATTAACAGAGGCAAGGAGGGCGGGTCCTCAGAGGACACCGGGTCCCAACCTTCCTGATGCTGTGACCTTTGAATACAGTTGTGATGACCAATAACCGTAAAATTATTTTCACTGCTATTTCATAATTGGAATTCTGCCACCTTAGTAGGAACTGTAATGTAAATATCTCTGTTTTCGGATGGTCTCAGGCGATCCCTGTGAAAAGGATCATTCATCCCCAAAGGGTCGTGACCCACAGGTTGAGAACCGCTGTCATAGGCGGTCAGGATGCGGGGAAGGAGGGACCAGGGCTGTCCAGAGCCCACATGGGACTATGGCAAGGACCTGCCACCTGCAAGCTGAGGAGAGAGGTCCCAGGCCTGCTTTGTCCCTGACCTTGACCTTCTGACCTCCATAGCCCTTATGTCACTCGTGTGTGTTTCGTGGGGCTGCCCCATCCAGGGACTGTTGGTGCAGGGCATCAGGAAGAGAGCTGGGGACTCTGGTGGGTGACTCCCACAGTCTCCAGTGACCTGTCCCTAAGCTTATCGCTCCCGGTCTGTGCCTCCCTCTGAAGGAGAGGACATTTGTCCATGTTCCAAGGACAGCTCTAGCTCATGGGAGGTCCTAGCCTTGGGGTCTAGAGCTGTGTGTGGGAAACAAACCAACATCATATGGTCTTTAATTCACTCAGAACCCTCAGGGGAAGCAGGCCTGTCCCTTTAGAAGATGTGGAATCTAGACAGAAAGAGAGAGACTTGGGACTTGGACTCTGGTCCCCACTGTGGCCTGGGTTACCCTTGTCTGTCCATGATGTGGTCTTTCTGATGACCCAGGAAGAAGGAACAAAGGTCAGGAACAGGGGCCCAAGGGCAGATGGAACTTAACTTACATGAAAGACTTGCGTGCCTTCCACTCGCCTTGGATGCTGATGGAAGAGTCAGAGATGGCAAGACTCAGGCCCTGGCCTGGGAGTGGCTTCAGGGAGGGGCGACGCAGCTCACAGTTCTGGACCTCTAGGCTGCAGGAAGATGAGGAGGCATCAGGCATCCAGCTGCCCCAGGAACCATGCTTCCTCCTTTCCAGCCTTGCCTGGGCACAGCACCAGGCTCCCCGACTTTCAGGGTTCTTCCTCAGCCAGCCATGCCTCAGACAACCCTCCCAGTGTCACTGGGGCTCTGCGGCAGGCTGGTGCTGCGCTCCCCTCTTCACAATAGGGGGACTCTGAGGAAGGGGTTTAATGGCTGGTGGGCACCCGGCAATGGGCCCTGTGAACCACAGTGGCCTGTGCCAGTATCCTGGGCACAGCCCATAGATACACTGTCAGGAAAGGCAGACCTTCCCTCCAACCCTGCACTCCTCATGCCCAGGAAGGGGGCCCAGATTTAAGAAAGCCTGAGATAGCCCTCAGAGGAGACTAAAAGGGGCCAGGGCTATGCACGGGAGATAATAGGTCGATTGTTTTTTGGGAGGGTGGAGGGGAGGTTGGTACACAGAAAATGTGTACAAAGTAAGCTTAATAAAGGTGTGCTATCAAAAATGATAGAAGAGGGGAGCCCTGAGCAAAGAGGGCATTTATAGGCAGAAATCCTGACTCCCCATTTTTGATGTCCATCTTTCATGCATTAAAAAAGCCATTTTAACAAAGCCTTAAAGACTTAGCTTAGGTGCCCCTCCTCTAGGAAGCCTTTCCTGACTGCTCCGTCCACAAAAGGCAATGTTAGAGTTCAAGACACTTCATTTTATGTTCTAAGCCTGTCTTCCCTTCCAGGCCACTGAATTCGCCCTCTAAGGGAAAGAGAGCAGCAGCAGATCCATTGCACAGATGAGGAAACTGAGGCTCGGGCCACACACTCAGGAGGCAGTAACACTGCCGTGTGTTGAATGCAGAGACCAAGCTCCCTCCAAGCAAGCCCCCCCGACCCCCACTGCCTGAGTGAGGTTACCCACCCCTGGGCTCTGTCCCCTCTGCAGTCACCTATGAAACTCGTAATGCCCACGGCCCACAGCCTTGATCTTGAAGTCCCCGGTGAAGTCGGGCAGCGTGATCTTGCGCAGCTCTTTCTGAAGAGACAACAGTCCCTCCTTGGCGGCTGCAGGCAAGGAAAAGCTGGTGTCAGCCCACCTCTCTCCTGGAAACTCTTCAGAGGCCCCCACCATCCCTGGCTAGAGAGGGCGGGCGAATTACAGCGCGCGCTCGCACACTGCCTAGCCCAGCTCTGCTAGGCGGCGCGGAGAGCCCCTGCCTGACATGAGGAATGGCTAGGCCTGTGCCCATCTTACCGAAGAGAACAGAGATGCCTTTACCAACAAAAGGACCAGAAAAGGTGTGCTAAGTGCCTGGGGTGTGGCCTTCTTTTTGTCCTCCCTGGTGCCTTGTCTGTGCAGAAAACACTGCCCAGGGCTAGAATACTGGCTGGGACATCTTTCTAAACCAAGTGGCACTGAACAAGTCCCCAGACTTCACTTTCTCTGTTCTGTCAGGAAACAGTGACACCTTCCTCATGCGTGTGATGGAACCCGGCCTGTCAAACCAGTGGCAACCTAGAGCAGGACAGGTGCTCACAGCTTGTGGCTGGCACACAGCACGTGCTCAGTAAATGCCCAGGACAACAAAGGGCAGGGTGTTAATGTTACTACAGGAGTGGAAAGGACCAAAACACCCAACTTCAGGGACCCTGGTGCACACACCTGGCACATGTGCCCGGGGAAAGGACAGAGGGCAAATGCTCCTGACTTAGCGTTCCCAAACAAATGCAGTTAGTGGCCCCACTGTGTGCTCTGACAGGAGAGGGGCCCAGGAGTCTGCCCCGAGGTGTGCACATAAGTCACTAGTGACTTCCATTTTTTTTTCAATGTGACCTCTTACCTCTTCTACTTTACCTTCTCCTGGAAGCCCTCCCTGACTTCACCTTCTGACCTCAGGCCTGTTTTAGATCCCAATATTTCTGCCCAACTGAGGGGCTGTTATGACCCCATTCAATAAGGCAACGGGGCTCTACAGAACTGATCTGTCCAGACTTGTAGAAACACCCCAGCTCCCTCACCCCTTGGATGCGACCATTCTGTGTCATTTTCTCAGCATCTTGTCAAATACCTTTTCCCAGTCTGTGAAGCTGAGTCAAGCCTGGTGGTATAGAACTGTAACTCAGGCTGCTTCAGGAGGCTGAGGCATGAGAGTCACAAGTTCAAGGCCTGCCTGACCTATAGAGTGAGTTCAAAGCCAGCCTGGGTAACTTAGCGAATTGCTGTCCAAAATTCAAAAATGAAAAAGGAGAATGTATAGTTGTGACCGTGTAGATGTGGTGGAGTACCTGCCTGGCTTGTGCAAGGTCCTGGGTTCGATTCCCAGTACTGCAATAAATGAACAACAAACAAACAACAAACAAACAAATGCTCCGAGTAACGTGCATAAAGGCGCCTGAGGAGTGCTCGTCTTGAAGGTACCCACCAGTAAGTTTTAATGTTTGATAAGTCGGATAACTGCCACTCAGATCCTGATGTGGCACATTTTACCCCCACCTCCCAGCTCTATCCCCACCCCCACCAAGCCAGCCTACCTTGGTCCCTCCCAGTCTCTAACTGCTCCAGCTATGAATTGTGGTTTTAGGTCATGTTTTCAAATTCCACCAAGACTCTTCCAGAAGGACCGTCCCAGGCCCCTGGGTGGGGCTGTTTACCCCGCTGTTTGCCTTCTCTTCCCAACTCTTCTGCCACCGCTATCTGCCTCCTACTTCAGCTAATGGACCCCAAATCTTCCTCCCAGTCTGGTAACAGGGCCAGATCAGAGCTCTGGCCACACGACTCATGTAGCAGGCTCCATACCAGAGGGACAATGCTTTCCATGTCCTGGCTGTGTCTGGTGTCCTCAGGTCTCCTAGGCCAGCCTATAATGTGGCTTCTTACCATAATCCAGGCCCTTGTCGGTGATCCTGGCCACCAGGGCGGGGTTGGCACCCCGAGTCCCTGGGGTGGACAGGAGCAGCAGCCCCAGCAGCATAGAGAGCACAGGCCCAGTCCCAGCCTCCATCCTGGATGCTCCGTGGGTGAGCAGGGACTATGACAGTGTGGGCTGGCTCTGGGGCCCTTAAGTAGCCAAGGCCCAGGGCTGAGGGCGGTTCTTGAGGGAGGGCGGGCCCCTGGAAGTGGGGGAGGTGGGGAGAGGAAGGCCCGTGGACTAGAACCTGCTTGCAACCTGCTTGCGACACCACAGGGGCCAGAGTGGGCCTGGTTTCAAGATGTAAGCCCGGCCCATGCTCTCCTGAATGGTGGGGGCCACCGCACACTCACTGGAGGCTCTGCCTTACCTCAGCCAGTTTCTTGACCTCTCTGCCAGGAAGGCCTTGTGTCACAGCCAGGAAACCGAGGTTCCCTCAGGGTGGCAGCCCAGCACATGAAAGCCGGAAGGAAAAGTGGGTGTGGCTCCACCTGGCCTCTGCTTTCTTTCAACTCTGTTTAAATAACCACTTCTCCCAGCCCTCCTGTGGCATAACTAACTGTCTGGACAGCAGCTTGGCAAATCTTCAAACGTTAATTTCCAGCACCAAGCCAAACCAAACATCACCCAAAAAAGCTCTCGAAACAGCCTTGTGCCCCATTGACCCCAGCAATTTTCCTTCTGGCACTGGCTGTGTGTAAGTAGGTCAGGCCATGTGCAAAAGTGTCAGCAGCTGCACTGTGTGGCCCAGGAGGAGGACTGAGCCCCGCTAAGGTATCAGGGAAGGGGAAACCAGCCACGAAGACTTTAACACAGTCTTTTATCCTTCGTAAGGATCACATGGCCTCCCTGCTTCCCTGAATTCTAGAAAGTTCTTCTGCTTGTTTCCTTGTTTTGGAGATCACATGACATCAGAGTATGGAGACCCTCACATGACCTCAGAGCATGCAGTGCCCTGTCCCCTTTAGTCTTTCATTCTTGAGTATAAACTAACAACCTCTGTGAACTGCCTGACGGCTAACACAGAAAGGTCCTAAGTGTGTGAAGACCAAGCGGGGGGGCGTGGCTCTGTGGAGCAGCACCGGGAAAGGGCGTGCTCAAAGCCCTGTGCCTGTGAGGATGCTAGAACTAGCCCCAGGAGATGGGAGCCGCAGTGTTCTGCAGCCAGAGAGTAAGAGGAGAATAAGAAAGACTCACACTCGGGGCTGGGGAGGCCCAGAGAAGCAGCTGACCTCCCTGGCCGCAGTCTAGTCTTTTCTCTCCCTATGAAACCTCTTTTCTCTCCCGAGGCCTCCCTGTTGAAGCTTTGAGGGTGAGAGCTCCCCACACCATCCAGGCTTCCAGCCCTTGGAAACCTGATTTCCCACCTGCCAGCTCTCATCTCCCGAGGACCGGCTTCCAAGAGTCAGGCAGGCGGCATCTGGTTGGGTGACAACAGTGCAGAAATAAACGGGAAGTGTCATTTCCAACGACACCATATTCTAAGGGTCTATGCCTCTGATCAAAGGCAAAATTATCAAGGCGGTATGAAGGGTTGTTTCTGGCTAGATGGAAAGGATTGTGGGTAAGATTGGGCCTCAAGACAGAACTCCGTGGTATAGTGCTCACCCCGCACACACATGACCTTTAACTTTGTATTCTGCTGGGTACTGGGATGTGGTCCTGGAGGCATACACGTTTGCAGTAAGTAAAGGTGATAAAATTTCATAGCAGGAAACAAAATCTAGCGATGGTCCTAGGTTTTCAGCTTTTGCACATTCTTTCCAGTAATTATAAACTTTGCTCCACCCTTGGCTCCAGGAACCCTTCCCTAACCGCTCCCATGTTTCCCAGGAGGCCCCAGAATTCCTTGCATCTTCCCCAGCATGACTTTAACTACACTCTGCTTTATGGTGAACAGTCACTTAGAAACATGATTGCAGAATCTCTGGTGCTTTTTGTCAAAAGGTGGAGACTGATGCTGGGGTGATGGCTCAGTGATGAAGAGCGATGGCTGCTCTTCCGGAGGGCCCGGGTTTGATTCTCAGCACTTACACGGCAGCTCACAGACATCTGTTACACCAGTCCCAGGGGATCCAGTGGCCTCTTCTGGCATCCTCAAACATCACACACAAGTGACACACAAGACATACATGCAGGAAAAATAACCATACACATAAAATTAGTTGAAGGTGGAGCCTGTTCACTTCCCATGGACTTGGTGGTGTCTCGGGACCTCGACAGACTGAAGGTGGAGGGGAAAACAGTGTGACTGTTGTGGTTCTCAGGGAGGACTGAAGACACAGGGGTCATCCGCGAATGTGCAGCACATGCAACCCACAGCTTGGGCCTGTCTGCCCCAGGTACCATATTGTTACAGGGGCAGAGGGTTGTGGGGACCTTTGCCCCTGGTCCAGCCCCTCCAAGCCTGGTTATTTCCAGATATGTTTTCACCCTGTGGCCTTGATGGGGATTAGAAGGAAGCTGTGTTTATGGAGGGTCTATATGCCAGACCCTTGTTGGCCAAGCTGGCATTCCTCCCTGTGCCCGCCCAGCCCTCTAGGGTATGCGTTCTAATCTCTGATGGGTAACTGATGTATTGCATGGCTACCAGCCGGTCCTGAGCCCAGGGCTGTGGGGTTCCATCCCCAAACACTGGCCAAGGAAGGCCTGTTTGAAGAGGTGACATTCCGGGATAAGGAGAGTTGTCCTAACAACAGGGACAAAAGCTTGGGGTAAGAGCAGAGCTCAGAGGCATGCCCCAGGGTCCCCCAGAGAGCCTCTGCTTCCCCCGAAACCTGGCCAGAGTAGTGCCTTTCTGCCACAGCCAGCTCCTTCCTCTTTCCCTTGGGCAACCTCTTCTCCTCAGGCCTCCTCACTTCCTTGTGTGAAGTGTTGCAGTTGAGAAGACTCTCCTGGGCTTTGCAACTTAGAGGGCAGAGAAGCACCATTTGGAGAGTGGAGCTTGGTGGGGATGGGAATTTTTTTTTTTTTTTTCTATTTCTGGGGATTTGAGTATGTTCCCAGCTAGGAGCTGTTTGCAGGAATGGGAATTTCCCACAGCAATGACCTCAGGACCTCAGAGCTGCCAGCCAGTGTGCCATTGTTCCAGGGCTGGACTCCCCACCCCACCTCCAGTGATGGACATTTTTTGCTTAGTTCCCTGCTGATGCCCCAATATTCACCAGAGACCTCAGGGAGCAAGTGGTCCTGATGCTAATGCTGACGACCTTGGAGTCTTTCTTCTGACAGGAAATGGTGGCCACCGGCTCTCTGCTGGGAAATCTATCTCTTTTTCTCTGTCTCTCTGTCTCTGTCTCTGTCTCTCTCCACAGTTGCAAATCCCAGGAATGGGATTCGTGATGCCCTCAGAACTCACAGTAGGAAGCGGTTGAAGGATGAACATTAATTACACCAACGTTATGGTCTCTGGGCCTAAGGCCTAGCTTTGTGTTCTTTACAGCTTAGTTTCCTCATCTGAACCTGGACTGGGCCAGAGGACAGAGTGCACGAGGGCAGAGGGCAGAATCACAGTTCTGAGAGGTTAGGATTTTGTTGATGTTTTTCATTCAGAATCCATGCTCCTGCCTTCCTTGTGCCTAGACACCTGCTTTCTCTCTGCTGCTTCCAGGATGCTCCTAGCCTGAATTCCTGAGCCTGTGCCCCACTCTGTAATAGCACCTCCATTCTGGTTTCCGGCCCGGATTCTGACAGACAGCTGGGTGCCCCTGCGTCTTGCTTCTGAACTTGGGAACTCTTGGGGGCAGAGCTCTCAAACCTTTCCAGAGGCTTAGCTGCTCTTCTGGGAGCAGTAACCTCTGAAGACAGAAATCTAAAACCCCCAGCAATTGAGCGCCACCAGAAGACCCAGGACCACTAGGGAAGGCTTGAAAGCGGTGACAAGGTGACACTGCCACATCTGCGGCGTCTGCGTTTGCTGAGGAGGCATGGAAGGGCAGCGGGAGGAAGGCAATGAGGATGGAGTGGTTGAAAGGCAGCGAAGCCCAAGCCCTGGGCCAGCTCTACTCCCACTGGACTTGAGGCTCCTCTCCTCCCCTAGTGAAGGAGGCAGGGCCCTGGGACAGTGGCTTGAGCCTGTGGTTTGTGGAAGACCCCTCAGAGTTTGTGCAAACTCTGAGTCCACTTCATGCTGCGTCTGCTTGGAGAGTTGGGAGAGGTGTGCTCCCAGCCCCCAGTCCCAGCCATTCCACACGCCCAGGTTCTGCCACACTCGAGTCTTCCACGCTCGCTCCCGCACTCCAGAGAACGTGGGCTCCTCTTGGAAAGCAATGATATCATGAATACCTCAGCTCTGCTTCTCTGTGGGGCGCTTTGGGGAAATTTTGGGAAATATTTGGGACTGGAGAGGCGGCCCCTCCCTAGCGCAATTGCCTACAGATCACACACAGACACACACGCACGCACACACACAAGCACGCACCCCACGCACAGGCATTCTGCACATGCACAGACCCTGAGTCACGCCAATTTGTAAAATAATAGTGATAATACCAGAGATAATCTGGAGCTGGAGCTGAGAGAACTCGAGACCAGAGAATCAAATGAACTGCCTGAGGTAGCATGGCTAGCAAATGGGATCTGCACTGGGATTCGAACCCAAGGTGCCTGGGATTGCATTGTTCTTCTGCTCCAGACCCTCCAAGGGCTTCCCTTAGATTCGAAACCAGACCAGTCTCATCTCTTAAAATGCCTCCCTCACTCTTCCTTCTAGCCCCTGAGGCTGCCCTCTGGTCCTAAGCCGGGTCCTTCACTAGCCATCGGCAAGTAGAAGCAGATGCACCCTCCTGGTGGACAAATTAGAGAAAGGATTTTGTTTCCTGAGCCTTGGTGCCTTTTCATAGTACAACTGAATGTACAAATCCTACCTTATACACGCCAAACGCCCCCCACACACACACACACACACCAACCCCTGCAACACCCAGGCGGCTTTGACATCTGGAAGGAGCTCAGTGCTCATTGGCTGAGGGCAGAAGGGTAGGCACCCCAACTCTGCTACAAGCTGGGCTTGTGCCTGGCCGTGACCCAATCTGAAAGACCCCAGTGAGCCAAAGGATGAGGGAGGCGGAGTGCGCTGAAAACTGAATGAGATCCTCCTGGCCTGGGCTGGCCCCCAGGGGCTCAGTGGTCCTAGAACCTCAGCCTCCACGTAACAATCATGACATCAGAAGGTGTGTGCGTGCTTCTTCCCGTCTTTGCCATCACCAGCCTGGCTGAAGTCTGGATTCCAGACCCCTCCTTCAGGTCACTCTAGTCCCCTCTTGTCTTTGCAAAGCTTTCAGATGTCACCCAAATACCATTGTAAACATCTTCACATGTGTTTTTGCTCAGACCATAGGTCCCCAGCCCAGAGAGGCCTCAGGTCCACTTGATCTGTGCAAGAGGCATCTAACAGGCGTGGGCAGCTCCCAACGGGATCTAACACCCCACCTGGAGAGGCTGGGATTTATGGTTTCCACACCAGGGCCTGAAGATCGTGAGGTACCCTAAGAACTGCATACCCTGTATGAGGGAGGCACAGGGGCACGGACAAACAGCTTTTTGGGTCGGGTGTTCAACAGCGCCACCACGTGGTAGTGATTCTCAGCATTGGCCAATAGGCTGCACAGGAGCGTCATACAATAGCGACACTATGTGGTAATGTCAGGAACAACAGCCTGGCCCAGCCCTACCAATTAAGAAAACCCCAAGGACACTTGGAATAGTGGAACTTTGTGCTCACGTCGGTGTACGAGGACTCAAGAGTACACGCGCTTCAGGCCATGATGGTTACAGCCAGTGAGTGCATTAACGAATGGACAAAAAGCCACACCAGCACACAGAATCCACGGGGGTTGCAGGGGGAACGGGTGTTTTTGTCCAGCCTAAAGTGGTGCCACAGTTCCAGCGGAAATGCCAATGGCTCGAAGGGCTGGGCGGGAAGAGGCATGGAGCGCTGGCACACAGACCTCCTGCCTTTCCAGTGTTCAGTTTCCACTGGCTTGGGTTATTTCTAGAGCTGGGCTCCGGGAATTGAGCAGGGAGCTGGGGGATCAAGGCCAAAGACTAAAGAACCTGAGTGCAGTGGCCCCTCGGGAGCAGCTGCAGAACTCCCTGGCCCTGGGCCCACGGTGATCTCAGGTCAGGTAGATATCCGCTTCAAGGACCAGGAAATTCTAGGGAGAAACGGACACCGTTAGCTGAAATGCACCCTTGCTCCTGGGTTGGGGTTTTAAGATGGGAACCTGTCTGGGATACTCTTGTCTCAATACATAAGGAGAATGATGGATGAGGACACTGTGTCACCTCTGGCCTCCACAGTCCTGTGCACACACACGCGTTCACACACCTGCCTCTGTATACATTCAAACATACAGACAGGCGAGCATGCAAGCCCTACACACATACACATAATAAAAAGAAAAAAACCTTGGGGGGCCTGGCTAAGATGGGGGAGGCAGTAGGACCCAGGGGTGCCGGCAGCGGAGGGTCTGTGTGGCTGCAGTGACAGCTGGAGAACCTGTCAGCAGCTTTCCTGGTAGGTGTTCTCTCGGTAGCCTTGGGGGCCTCTGGGTGTCATCCCTGCCTTGCAGCGGCTCAGAAGACCAGGTTCCAACCAAGGTTGAAAAATTACTCCCTGCCCAGAATGGCCTTCACTGTGTTTCTTAGTGAAGAAATTAAATTCTGCCAAGGGGGTATTTATTTATTTATTTATTTATTTTTAGGGACGACCTTGATAGAATTCAGGTACAAAGATGCGGGGAGACTGTGAACAGATTTCTCTAATCTCCCATCTGTTTTCCAGTCTCATCTCCAGCAGCTCCCTGGACTAAAGAACTGGGATTGACTGACAGCAGGCATTAGGGCAGTGGTTCTCCGCCTTATTAAGGGGTTTTGACCCCTTAATACAGTTCCTCATGTTTTGGTGACCCCCTCCCAACCATAAAGCTGTGTCATAGTGGTCCACGCCTTTAACCCTAGGACTTGAGAGGCAGAGGCAGGCAGATTTCTGAGTTTGAGGTCAGTCTGGTTTACACAGAGAGAGTTCCAAGACAGCCAGGGCTACACAGAGAAATCCTGTCTCAAATAAAAAAACCAAAACAACAACAACAAAAATTGTTTCGTTGTTACTGTATAACTGTAATTTTGCTACGGTCATAAATCTTAATGGAAATGTCTGACACTCAGGATATCTGATATGTGACAGCTGTGAAAGGGTCGTTTGACCCTCAAAGGGGTTACAACCCACAGGTAGAGAACCACCGAGTCAGAGCGAGGAACTTGGAGACAAAGAACTTTCTCGTAAACCGCATGTCTGTCGGAGAGGCAAGCTGTCAATAGAAGTGGGAACTCCATGCCAACGGAGGGCTTCTCTGTGGAGTTTTGGGTTTGTTGGGGGTTTGTAGGGATGAAGGGACTTGGGGTACAGACACTGAGGAAGGGGGGGTCGTCGTGTGCAGCGCAGAGGAAGGCTGGTCCCACGGCTGTGAAGCTGGTGGTACAGAGGCGGCAGCTGAGCTTGAGGAGTTGCCGAGAGTGACCAAGAATGCCAGTAATACGGGGAGAAGGTGCCTGGGAGGAAGGCTGGGCTTGCTAGAGCAGGGAGGAGACAGAACAAGAAAGGGCCAATGAAACAGTGGAGAGAAAGGCCTCAGGAGCCCCAGGAACTTGGAAACTCAGAGGAAAGTATGAAAACCACAGGGTGTCACATATCTGGCAGGACAGTCTTGGAGAGAACTCTATCAAAATGCACAGAGGTTGATGCTTGATGCATCACGTGGCATACACTATGCTTAGGTGATCGTTTTTTTCCTGCTGAAAGACTACACTTCCCAGCTTCCCTTGCAGACTGTGGATGTCATTTCCAACCCTATAGGAGGCTGCATCCTGTCTTCTCCTATAGGCATTTTGGTCCTAACAAGTGCCTGTCGAAGATGCCCCTTAGCTGTGAGTGGACTTGGCCTCACCTCAGATCAGATCAAGCCTCTCCTTCTGCCTTCTCCCCCTCTCTACAGCTGATTCCTAAAATAACCTCACATTAGGCACTTACATGCCAGCCTAAGAGAACCGTGTGTCCACTTGGCGAGTCCATGGTTACGGGAACAAGCAACAATGGTGTAAAAAGTGAGGAGCCTGCTTAGACTGTGGACTTCATTTAATGGCATGCACGTTTTCTAAGTCCCAGCTCCCAGGCTCCTAGGGATGTTTTATGAGTGTGTGTCTGGGGGGGGGGGGGGGCAGGGAGTGGCCCAGAGGAAGCTCAGCGAAGGTGGGTTGCTATTCCTATGGGACTCTTGGGAGCTTACCTGGTAGGACTGAAACAGGAAGTTCTTGAGGTTGACCCCATCGGGCAAGGGAAGAGGGAAGCCTGCATGCAGCCACTCTGCGGTGTGAGACAAGAGAGCGGGGAAGTGAAGCAGCGGCCGGCGCAGGTTCGCCCGCCAGGAAGGAAGGCTGCCCCGGTGTCTGTGCCCTCTGCCTCTTTGTCCTCTACCAGCCCCCAAGCCCAAATACAAATGTGGGCCCTTCTGAAGGCACACATCACTGGACTGAACCACACCCAGGAGGAACCAGGGCCTAGGTAGATGGAGGTACAGGTACCCCCTGCCGTTGGGGTTATCTGTACATGGAGTCCCTCTGTGTTGTGGAGGAAGCTGGGAATGGGCAGTACGTGGGGCGAGCGACTCTCGCACCCCATAAACTCAGGTGGAACTGAGGCAGTCAAGCACAGAGGATAGTTTAGCAGGGTGGCTGCGGTCATCCCTGAGGAACTCCTCAGACATATCTTTCCCATGAAGTAGAACTTGGGTAGGTCAGTGTCTGGGCTGCTGGCGTGAACCCCATACCACCCTGAAAATGTCACTCAGAACACCCCCCCCCCCGCCTCACAGACTGCAGTAAGACAGACGTAAAAGATGCCAGCAGAGTAGGAGCCCAGATGTGTGAGTTCCCTTTGTCCTCTGAACTTTTGGGTCAGATGTCACTTGAGGTCATTTGAGGGCCCCCTCCTCTGCCCTCACAACCCTGGCCAGGAACGGGGACTTGTGGGCAGGCGACCCCCACCTTTGTGACCCAGCATTGAGAACCATTGGTTTCTCCAGAGCTCCTTACCATTGATCTTGGGCAGCACCACTGAGTGCATAAGGGAGTTTATGGCAGTTTCCATTAACTCCACCTGTACATGGGAAGGGTGGGGCTGTGTTAGCACCGTGGCCGCCCTTCACACCTCCTCTCCTTGCTGCGCAGCCCGCCACGGCCTCCCAGCCTGGAGAAGCGCCTGGCGTGGGCACAAGATACATAAGATGTGTGGGAACTGCAAAGTGGGCGGCCAGTAGGGCCACAGGGATACAGATCATCGAGGAAGGTCAGGAGAGGATGAAATGGGGAAGGGGGATTTTCAGGGCTCTTACATAGAGGTCAGCAACAGCCTTGCAAATGAACAGGAACGGTATATGCCTGTGGTTGAGGGGCTGAGGTAGGAAGATCATGAGTCTGAGGTCAACAAAGGCTACTGAGACCATGAGCCTTGGCTCAAAAAAAAAAAAAAAAAAAAAAAAAAAAAGCCGTGTGTGGTGGCACACCCCTTTAACTCCAAATGCAGGTAGAGGGTGGTTCTCTGGGAGTCCGACAGCCTGGCTTACATAGTGGGTTCTTGGCTGGGTTACAATAATAAGACCCTGCCTCAAAAAACAAAATGCAAAGAAAAAGGAGGAAGAAAGGGAGAGAGGGAGGCAGGAAGGCCAGCAAGCCTTTCTTTCAAATGTGTGTTTTTGGGGGCACTGACAGGCCTCACGTATTCATCGTGTTGGGGGGTGGTGAAAAACATGAGGCAAAAGCAAAACCTGAGGAGCAAGAGTGTTCCACAGACACACTCAACACACTCAATAAACTAACGGAACTACTGAGTCTGACAGCAGGGGACTCGCTTGGGGGACGTGGCACTCCCTTGATACCAAGCAGTAGTGGGCAGCCGCCAAACACGTCAAACACGCTGCTGTAGAAATGGAACCATCGGCACAGGGATGGGCCAGGGTGTGAGGGAGGAAAAGGAGGCTCCAGGAACCAGGGAATTCTGAATTCTAATGAAAGAGGCATAGCGAAAAATGTGGGGAGCGTATATGCTAAATCATGAACTGAACGGTGGGAATGCAAATAAGCCTCACTCCTCGTGTTTGCAAAACTGGAGATTCCAGGTTCTCAGTGCTGCGTATGTGTTGTTTGGAAAAAACAAACAACAGGATATATATCCTGCAACCCATTTGCAGGATGCTTGTCCTGAGCAGTGACACTTCAGGCTTGGAAATGTGCATGTTTTGTTCCTGGAGTAAACATGCTTGCTCTCCAAGGCTGCGCTCTCCTGGGCGCCTCAGTCTGGTGCCCTCCTGGTGCCCTACATCTGGAAAAACCCATTTTCTTTTCTTTTCTTTTCTTTCTTTTTTTAATCTTTGTTTCAGGAGCACAAGTTAGTGTTTACCATCCTGAGGCAGCCTGGGCAGGGGATGGATTCTCAGCAGATTAGATGGCATGCTGGCACCATGTGATTTTAGACCTGGGAGCTCCAAGGCCCTCCGTGGGGAGCTTGAGGGGAGTCTACGGGTGAGGGCAGGTGCTTGGGGTTTTGCTGGATGCCCCAAGCCCCAGCCTCAGTGGAGACATGTGCCCTGTGTGAAGGTGCCACCTGTGAACGTGGCCGTGGGCAGGGCTGGGGGAGGAGGGGGAACACTAGAGCAGCCAAATGGCCGGACCTCTTCTGGGTCATTCAAGTCAGTCAGCTACAACCCAAATGCCACCACGATCCCATCCTCCCCCAAAATCTCAAATCAATTTCACCTGAGCCTCCTCCAAACCCTTCCTCAAACCCACCCTCCCTCCTCTGCTTTCTGGCCTCCTCAAACCCCGGTGGCCATACTCTTGAGATCTATGGCTGTTTCTCTACTCCAACCACAGGGCCTTTAGAGTGGCATAAACCACAGTGTCTCGTTCCCCGCTGAGGCCGTTCACTGCTCCTGAACTCCATCTTCCCTCCTCCAATCTACCAAGCTGGCTCTGGGTGATCCAGCCTGGCTGGTTTTCCAGTTAAATCTCCTATGTCCTCTGCTCATTACACACCAGCCACCCTCCTTTCTCACATTCCCTACACATGCCATGATGCTCTGTCAGAGGGCCTCATGCCCCTGCAGTTCCCACTGCTGCTGGCTCCCACTGGTGACAGGCAAAATGTCACCTCCTCAGAGTGGCCTTCCCTGATCTTGCTCCTTCTGCCCCTTTCTTTGAGACCTGGTTTCACAATGTAAACTGGGCTGACCTAGAACTCACTGTGTAGACCAGGCTGGTCTGGAACTCACAGAAATCTGCCTGCCTCTGCTTCTCAAGGGCTGGTATTAGCACTCAGCTTGATCACGTCTTCTAATATGGAGGAACAGGTACTCAGTAACGTAATTAATCTGTCTATTTCACAAACACACTGAGAGGTTCTTTTGTGTGTGTTCTGCCCCAGTGCCCAGTGCACAAGCTCAGGAGAGGGAAGGCTGGGTTGCCAGGGCAAGTGACTGGCCTGAGGCTGCACAGTTGCTAAGGCGAGGACTCCAGCTCAGGTTGCCTGCCCACAGGGCGAAGGGCGAGCTATGAGCAGCTGAGCCAAGAGCTTCTTCAGCAGCCATCAGACTCACCTGAAAGGTGCCAAAGTTGGAGTTCTTCAGTTGCAGCAGCATCCTGTGGAGGAGGGGAGATGAGGTCATCCAGTGGCCTCCGTGGCCAAGAACCTACCCACGGACACTACCCAGGCTTCTGACCCAGTGTGCTTTCTCAGCAGGACTGTGGCTCTCCCTTGGGGAGCCAACCACACCCTAAGCTCCAAGCACAGTCTGCCTTCTTGCAGTGCTGGAAAAAAAAAAAAAAAGTGCTGCCCAGTGGGAGCTAGTCCTCGGCTTCTAGAAACACAGAGACTGTCTCTCTCCTGCCATATGGGAAGCTGCACATGCCTGCAGGGAATGAAGACAGCCCAGGGGACAGCAAAGCCAAGAGGCAGAGTGACTCGGGCTCCCAAGGACAACACTGGGGCATTTGGGCCTGGAGGCCTCAGGCTTGCCAGTTACTTGAGCCTACAGTCCACTCCTTGGAGGCCCAGATGTCACAGTGATCTGAGAGCAAGAGGAAAACACAGGTCTACTAGAGTGGGTGCTTTGCTCCTGTCAGGCTCCAGGAGGCTCCCATCTTACAGGTGAGAGGACCCCACAGAGGTCAGACTATCTACCCAGTGCCGCCTTGTTAATAGTCAGCAGAGCAGGACTCCGGATGGGTCTCTAATACTCTTCAGCCTGTAAAAAGTTGCTCCTGTCCCATCGTCCATCAGGTCAGGAGGCCCCAGTCCCTGCTCTGTGGGGTACCGTCCCTTACCCTGTCTCCAACATACACCAGAGGCTGCGTCCTCTACCATCCCGCGCTTTTATCAGTGCTTCTCACTGTCTCTGCACTCCCCCCTCCTGCCTTGCCCCTCTCTGCCGCTTTGCCTCTCTCAGCTCTTATCCGCTCCCTCCTGGGATGTTGCAAACCTTCCCATACACTTTAACATCCTATTTCCACCTCCACCTTCTTCCTCTTGGCAAGGAAGGCCTCCAGGCTCACTCTACAGCTGGGGAAAAGTGAGGTTCAGAGAGGGTAGCCCTTGCCTGTTACACCCCCAGAATCTCCTAGTCATGCTGGCTGACGGAGTCCCAGGGGGTGACGGAGAGATCAAAGCAGACTCCCCAAGGGCCAACGGCCAGGAATGAGGGACCCTGGGTACAGGAGTGGTTCTGTGGGACTGGACCCTCAGTGGGCATTTCTGTCTGAGCTGGCCCGGGAGCCGCAGTTGGCCCCGGGTGCGTGTCTTCACTAAAGCCAAGGCCACACAGGGGAAACCGGGACGTGTGATCACTTATGTGCGACCCTGGGTGAGCCGCTTGTCTCTGAGCATGAGTTTGGTTTCTCGTCTTGTTTTGCTCGGCAGTGCTGGGGAGAAAACCCAGGGCCCCACACGTGGCAGGCGAGCACGTCTACCATCCCATCACATCTTCAGTCCTTTGCAAAAGCTTTGCCTTGAGACAGGGCCTCACCAAGCCGCGTAGGTGGGCCTCAAGTCTCCTGAGTCACCACCACCCCTGGCTTTCAGCAAATGGGCAGGGCGTGCCCGCTGTATGCCACCTGAGGCTTAGTCAGGTAGACTAAGGTCAGGACCCGGTGCTGAGTGGGGGGGGGGGGAGGCCACCTCTCTCCCGAGGATTCAGGAACATTGCATGCCCCCCTCCCCACAGGCCTACTTACTTGTCTAGCTTAAGCTCTCCGATAAGCCTATTCTCGTCAGCATCCACTTCCAAAGAGGCACTTGTGTTCTGCAAAGCAAGTGATCCAGGTAACTGGCCTGACCTCCAGGCAGGGGAGGGTCAGAGGTCAGCTTCTCAGAGGCCCAGCAGAATGGCCATACCTCTGAGTCATACCCACAGAGCCCAGGAAGCAGGGAGACTGGCCTTGTGGTCCTAAGAGTCCTGGACTGTCAGCCCAGAGTGGGGAGGAGGCCCAGGCTAGGGTCGAGGCTGGCCTTTCCTCACAACACACCCACTGCTTCATTCAAAACTTTCTAAGGAAGAGAAGCACCACCTCGGCTTCATGGCTTACCTATGGCCTTAGGTAATCAAATTAGAAGCCATTTCACCAGCAAAGCGGGCTTCAGCTTGAAAGTGGGCAGACTGGCCACAGGTCTCTAGCACCCCCTGCTGGGAGGGTGCAGACTGACGTAGGCGCTCCACAGGCCTCTAGTGTCCCCTGGTAGCAGAGATTCTGGACACACACAGAGGCCACCAACTATTATGTAGCAACAGGGTGACCCAACCAACGAATACAGATCAACAGTGGGATGAAATTTTTACTGCATTAAGGGTTAAGCAAATTCACAAATGAAGTAATACTCAAAGACACGCATGGACGAATGAGTGATGAATGAAGGCCCAATTGAACAAAGGTTTAGGCAAATGAATCCATGAATAATTGAAAAAGTGATCGGTGCAGGGGCCAGAAAAGGTACAGCATATTTCACATGAGAATGAGTAATTGATTTAATTAACAATTGGCCATAGAGGTGAATGGATGGATGAAAAAATCACACAGGCACATATCTGAATCACCAAAGACAGGCAGCTGGGAACCATTTTCTGCCGTGAGGGAATGGATTGCTGAATGGATGAAAGGACGAGGGATTGACTTCTCCACACTTAAATAGGTGAGTGCACAAGGGCTGGCTGGTGACAAAGGCGTGCCTGTGGGGGTGTGAGCAGGTGAGTGGGCCTCTCTGGGCTCAAGCTGTGGAGTCACAGTATCTGGGCTTGAATCTGGGCCCCCACCCAGCTTACCATGCCAACCAGGAAGAGAGGGACCAGGGAGGAGTTGGGGAGAACCACGAAGGCCTGGGTCTCCATGGTGGGGTAGAACAAGAGGCCGGAGGACTGTATGCTCAGGTGCGGTGGCGAGGCGGCCGAGATCAGCAGCTGCACCTCCATGCTGGGGAATTTCGCTGTCACCTGCGGTTCCCAGTGGGGACAAGTGACAGAGGAGGTCCTTCTTAATTCAAGGTTTCTGAGACCCATCCTGACCCATCGGCACACAGACCCCCTCTGGTGTCTTGCTGCTGTTCTTGGGTGACTGTCAGTCTGGTCCTGCCAGTCTGGCAACACGCCTCCACTGACCTTTACCCACCCCAACCCCTCCCCCGCCCCTTATACAGCATTTCTTCTGATCGCTCTGTGCAATGCACTCCTTGCCGTGGAAAACCCTTCCCACCGTCTGTTTCCCTTCCTTGAATGCTCGTCCACCCATTGTTCCCTGGGCCTGGGAGAGCTCGTTGCCTTCCCTCACAGCTCAGCTCAGCTGTCACTTGGACAAGAAGTACTTAGGAGAGTCTTGACCCTCTCTTCTTTCGGAAAGCCTTGCTCCTCCTCCACCGCCACCCCTGCCCCTGCAATCTCAGTGGAGGTGAGAACAATGACCACATAGAAATTTCTAGACACTATCGTAGGCGGAATGCTTGTGCTCCTTTTCTGTAATTCCTGTGAGAGCAGTGTGTGGCTTTGCTTAGAGATGGGCCTCTACAGGAGTCAGGTTGAATGAGGTCACGAGCGCAGGGCTCTGAGCCGACAGAAAGACATGCCAGGACTTCCCTCTCCCTCCCCTTGTGCTAGTGGCTGGCACACTGTCTTCTCAGAACCCTGATATTGCTCTTTCTGATTACAGGACTCTGAGAAATAAATTTTTGGCTTAAGCCATTCAACCTGCCGAAGAAACCAAGCTCTCCATCTTGTCTACCCACTGGTGTAGCCATCAAAGGCTACAAGAATGGTTTGTTTGCTTAGCTGACTTGTGCATCTGGATGGAAATTTTCTGTCTCCATGAAAGAGGCAGGGAGCAGAGCAATGTGAGGAAGCAGAGAGGGGAGAAGTAGAGAGAGGAGAGGAGGGCAGCAGGGGGGAGGGTTGTGTATATGGGGGTGGGGCAGACGAGATGGAGACAGAGGTGGGGGAAATGACAGGTAGGTAGACTGTTCTGCTGGTCCCAGGCTCAGCAGAGACTGGATAGCTGGGTGAGCTGGGCACCCGGCCTCACCCTCAGGGCATCGATGGAGCACCTAGACTATGCCTGGGCTGGGTATGCTAATCTCCCCTTCTGCTGCCCATAGAGCTGAAGAGGGTCTCATCCCATCAAAATGGTCCAGTCCTCCCCAGCACTCTAGTGAGCTGAGGAAGGTGACAAGTCTTTCCTACCTCGGGCAGGAAGGTCCCAAGGAACTCAGTGTTCAGTTGGAATTTGGTATCCTTTGGCAACTGCAGTGAGGGGAGAAAAGGACATTGGGAGATTGTTGCAGGCTGAGAAGGAGAGCACATGCCAGGCCAGGGGTGAGACACTGAACATCAGTGCCCCCTGGCATCACCGCGGCAATGCCCCCGGGAACTACAACTTGAGTAGCAATAGGTCAGGGAAGGTAGGATGGCCGTGACTGCCATCTGCTGCCAAAGCAATCACAGAACAACAGCCTGCTTCAGTCAGCCTGACTCCATGCTTCCGGTCCATTTACAGCAGCCTGAAACCCCACTCCTCCCCATCCCGTGATGCCCCATTCCTGCTGCCTTTGACTCCCGAGGAACACCAGCCGAGGGCCTCAGTCTCTGAGTCTTCTGAGTAGGAAGCCTGAGCCCCGCTGGGTGATCTGTTTGCTTCCACAGCGGGTAGTGGGCATGCTGCATGCCTTCCCATCCAGAGATGAGAACCTTATGTTTTTGAGGTGTGCTGTACAAGAAAGCCAGGATGTAGGGGACCAGGTTGGGAGGGCTGCACCTCCTAGGCTGTAGAGAAGGAGGTAACTTCACCGTGTACAGACGGGGAAACTGAGGTCCAGAGTGAGTCCAGGAATGCATGTGTGGTAAGAGACAATGAGATCGGGAGGAGATGCTGAGTCAGGGGTAGGAGGGGAGGGACATATGGTGGGGTGTGGCTGCTATGCCCTGAGTCCTGGGCTCCAAGCCTCTCGTGCCATTTGCTCAGCTAGTATTCACAATGGTCTCTGAAGAGGGCACTGGTGTCGGTGGCTTACGGAGGAGCCTGAGGCACACGGATACGTAACTGACTAGGATCCCTCAGTTGGAAACGAGTGTGACCAGCACTTGAACTCGGGGCTCCCTGACTCCTGACCCTCAGAGCACCTCGACCTCCACCCCTGTGAACAAAACTTCCCACCTAGGTCTGCCAGACTCGGAGCCGTTGCTTGTCTGTGCTCACAGACAGCCACACTCACCATTTGGTTCATCAGGGTTATTTTCAAGGTTCCAGACTCGTGGTATGCGAATCCTGCAGTGTTGAAGAAGTAGTCGGAGATGCCCAGGGACACCATGTAGTCATTGCTGGGGTTAAAATCCATTAATGGTGGGGCGGTGGGAGAGGCGCTGCGGTGTTCCCGCCAGAAAAACTCCCCCTGGATGGAAAGAACAGCGGAAGGCCGCATGTCCTTCTAGGATTGCATGCGAGGCCACTAAAAGATGGGAAAGAACCAGCTAGACATGAGCAGGAACTGCCAGTGTGGGGCACCGGGGGCTGCTTTCCAGCCTCCTGGCACAAGGAGGCCACACGTCCAGGCGGTGGTGGAGGCGTCATGCCAGCATCTCCTCCCCACTGCACCTCTCTGCGTCCCTCTTGCCAGTCAGCTCAGCAGCCATCAAAGAACAGTTGCCTCCTTTGTCCCATTAGCAGGATCCGGAAAGCTGAATTGTGTGCGTTTTGGTAATCGCTACATGCTACGGGGAGGACACATGCTCCTTATGTCTCTAAAAAGCCATCTGACAACGTGCAGAGAAAGCAGACTGTTTAGGAAGAAACATAATGGAGAGCTCAGAAAAGCAAATTGTAGATGCATATGGTAGAATACCACTTATGTAAATTTTAAAGAGCATGGAAAGTCTAAACACACACACACACACACACACACACACACACTAAAACCATCATAGTCAGTGCAGCCTGGCGTGGGCAGGAGGCCAGTGAGGAACATGAACCTTTGGTGTCATGCATGCAGACAGGCCCCGCCACTACTGCCCAGCCACAATCATTCTGAATCATTCTGTCCTTTAAAGTTAATGTCCCTGTTGCCCACAGTTTCTTTCTTTCCTTTCCTCTCCCTTCTTTTCTTCCTTCCTTCTTACTGTTTCCCCCCTTCAGCCCCCCTCCTTCTTGAGCCAGGGTCTCTATGTAGCCCTGGCTGGCCTGAAACTTGCTATGTAGGCCAGGCTGAAACCACAGAGATCCCCCTGCCTCTGCCACATGAGCGTTGGGATTAAAGGCGTGCACCTCCACACTCCGATGACTGTGCAGTTTCTAAAGATGGTAGAAATACACATCCTTAGGAGAGAAACGCAAGCAGGGCAGAACCAACCCACCATGTGAAGCAGGTCATCAGCCAAGACCCGACCTGCTTCTTATGTGATGAGTATGTTTCTCTATAGGAACAGGCGAATGGGGAGGTGGGGGGAGGGTGTGTGTGTGTGTGTGTGTATGCCTGTGTATGTTTGTGTGCATTTATGTATGCCCTATGTGTGTGCACTATGTATTTGTGTGTGTGCATGTGTACATACACATGTATTCAGGTGTTTGCATATGTGTGTAGAGTGTTTATACATGCCTGTGTGCCCATGTGTATGTGTAGCTGTGTGCACTGCTTGTGTGTATGTGGGTGAGGGGGCATTCAGCCTCGTCCAGCACCTCTAGAGAGTAGTCACGGTGGACAAAGAGCTGTCGGGATGCAGCTGCCTGCTCTTCCTTCCGGGATCGCTGCGAGGCTTTGTCTGCCCAGAGTTTATTTTTCTTCTATCCCCCACCTGCCCCTGGTATCCCCTCTCTCCAGGTCCCCAGCCCAAAAAATGTTCCCAAGCTTCTTCTCTAGGGAGGACTAGCGACCTGGGCTGCCTGCTCACACTTACCCATCCTGTGACTAACCCTTGTCATTTTTAGTCACTGGTGTGCCATGCCGTTAGATTAAATGGGCCGGGTTCAGTGCCAACTGCAGCTCTGGTTAGCTGCACGGGGCACCCAGAAAGAGTCCAGCTGTCCTGGATGGGGCACTGCAGGGGCCTTACCCTGGTTGTTCACTGGGGGACAGAGCCACCAGTGGCAGGCTGCAGGAGACATTTCGAGGGCGGCCTGGGAGTCGATCCCATTGTGCTCTCCTGGCTCAGTGATGGATGGCAGTGTTCACAACAGGCCAGGAAGCAAGTGCGTGCAGCGTGTGCATTTGCTTCTGTGCTGTGTGGGTTTCTACGCCTCAGCGTGTGCCTGCCGCCTCAGTCTCTCTTTGTGCCTATCTCCCCTTCTCGCCCTCTCTGTGTGTGCTGTAGACAAGGATTGGAGGGCCTGCATCTGTCTTGATAGTGCTTGTTTCTGGGTGGTAGGATCTAGGCCAGTGGTTCCCAGCATGAGGGTTGAGCCCCCCCCCCCCAACAGGGGTCCCATATAGGATATCCTGACTATCAGATACTTACATTACAATTAATAACCATAGCAAAATTATAATTATGAAGTAGCTACAAAATCATTTGTGGGAGTTACCACAACATGAGGGACTATATTAAAGGGTCTTACAGTTAGGAAGGTGAGAACCACTGATTTAGGAAATGTCACTTCTCTTTTTTCCTCTATTGCCTTGCCAACCTTTCCTTTCTTCCTTCCTCCCTCCCTCTGTTCCTCCCTTCTTCCCTTTCCTTCCTTCCTTCCTTCCTTCCTTCTTTCCTTCCCTCCCTCCTTCCTTCCTTCTTTCCTTCCTTCCTTCCCCTTTCCTTTTTCCCTCCCTCCCTCCCTCCTCCCACCCCACAAATTTCCCGAGCTCCTAGCCTGAGCACCTACCTAACATATTTCTATGCACAACTATGTATACAGTCATGAACAAAGCAGTCCCTGCCCCCTCTCCCCATAGTGTGTGCGAGAGAATCAGTTCTGCTGAGATAAAAGCACAGTGGGGGGCTGTATCCCCAAGAGTGGCTGGGGGTGGCATCCCTGGGAAGGCCTATTTGAGCAAGACTGGAAGGAAGCAAGGAGAGCCATGCACCTAAGTGGGCAGAGGGAGAGCAGTGCAAAGGCTCTGGGAGAGGCAGGCACAGTGAATTTCTGGAATCTCGGGGTGGGGGGTGCAGCATGGCTAGAGCAGGAGATGCAGAGAGTGGAGAGCAGGGCAACACAAGCAGGAAGAGGTTGGTTTCCAGGGCTCCGGGATGCACATAAAAGCAGGTCTCCATGGAAGCCTCACCTTTAGCTGCCCCTTCAGGAACTCTGACTCGATTGTCAGAGGTGCCACCAGACTGTAGTCAATCTTGGTTACATCATCCACTCTAGATATCACTAGACACAGAGAAGATGGGCCGTGAGCTGGTTCCAGGGGCAGTAGCTTGCATGGCTTCAAGGAGAACTGAGGTCTCTCTCCATGACCCCTCTAGGGATTCCCTTAAAAGATGTGAAGTGTGGTGATGGAGATTGAGTTGGCACACCCAGTGAGCCAGTGCCACGTTTAGTCCCTAGCCACAAACACATGCACACATGAACAAATGCACCCATGCATGCACCTTCACACAGATAGCAATGGCTCATCTAGGGGCAACATGCTTATCATCCCATCATATGGAAGGCAGAGGCAGGAGGATTGCCTCGAGTCTGAAGACAGCCAGAATGCTGAGAGTTTGAGGCTAGCCTGGACTGCAGAGTGAGATAGGGGGTGGGGAGAGGCTCTTCTTTGGTCCGGCATCAGAGCATGCAGTATGGACCAGCTAGGCATCCGTCTACAAGGGGACAGTCATATCTGGTTGATGAAACCCCAACCGCAGGTGGACACAATTAAGACATATCATACACATGTGTCAAGTTGCCAAAGAATAAAACTAACGCCACTCCGGGATCTGAATTCTTCTGGATGGTTCTGTCCCTGTCTGAGCCTTGGTTTTTCCAGGAGTGAAGTGAGGAGGTTGGAGCGTCCTGAGTTCCTGGAACAGGAGGATGTCCACCAGCAGCAGCTACTGCTCTTTGCTATTTACTGTGTGTAGGGATATTGCCCCCTTTTCAGGGTGTGGAAACTGAGGTAGAGAGAGAAGTGAGCAGCCTCTCGTCTCAGGCTGTGTGTGTCACTGGCCTCAGAGAGCCAGGGTGCCAGAGTGCCAGGGTGAGGGGCTACTGGGGTACGGGGTGCAAGGGTGCTGGGGTGTCCGGTGTTTGCCTTCTGCCTGACTGGGGGAAGGAGCTACCTTCCATCTCACTTCTGGACACACAGGGAACTGGTCCAGCGCCAGCCGTGGTAGAACGCATCCTGCCCCGGTCTTCCCCAGCAGGCTCGGACCTGCTACATCCGCTCTGCTTCTCTTCCACTCCAGGTCTCCCCTTTTATCCCCTCGGCCCGCTGCCAGCCCTCACCTGGGAAAGTGCGCACATAGGGCTGCAGTTTGGAGTACACAGAGTTGTTCACGATCTTGCAGATCTGGGGGCAACCAAAGAAATGTCAGTGAGCTTCGGAAGCGCGAAGTGCCCTCCACGGGTGAGAGTCCAGACGGGCTGCCTTGGTATTTTCTCTGCGGCTTTAGCAAAATACCAGAGACCGAGTAATTTACAGAGAACACAGGCTTCATTTAGCACATGGCTTTTTTTTTAAAGTCCAAGGACAAGGGGGATGGCATATGCTTGGTGTCAGGGGAGAGAGAGAAGCATGGCAAGACAGAGAGGCATGTGGCCGCTTGGGTCCCTCTATCTCTGCCTATAAAGCCACCAAGGCCGTTGTGGGGGCTCATTCAACCCTTATTACTTCCTACCTCTAAACACCACTAACAGATCAACTTGAGGATTAAGTGTCCGGCACATGGACTCTGTGGATACAAATCAAAACCACAATGCAGACTTTCCCTTCCTTCAGTGCCTTCTTAAAAATCATGCTGCCCACCAAGCTCCCTGTTTTCCTTTGGCCACCAGGAAGCTCAGAAACAGTAACTGTACAGACTATATTGCCCACACGCATGCGTTCTGCGTCTTTCCTGCATGTGCTACAGTGTGGTGCTCATTGTTTGTTAGTTGTTTGGCTTTTATTTCTCTCTACCTATCTATCTATCTATCTACCTATCTATCTATCTATCTATCTATCTATCTATCTATCTATCTATCTATCTA
>NW_026586589.1:5769168-5771099 GCF_907164565.1 Psammomys obesus
CTATCTATCTATCTATCTATCTATCTATCTATCTATCTATCTATCTACCTATCTATCTAAATCTCAGATCCTTCAAGGAAGAAAATAGTCAACATAGGCATGGTGGCCAGCCTTCCCTTCTCTGCGCTTTTGAGTGGGGCAACCCCTCGGCTCGGGTTTGGGTAAGCACCCTTACCTTGGCCAGTGGCTGGAGAAGCCGTTTCTGGCAGCTTTCCGGGCTATGGCTCACAGGGAAGACACCCTAGCCCAAGAACTTGCTGACTTTGGTGCTGAGGCTGTTTCTCCATTTATCTAGAACCATATTTCCTCACCTGAGACACAGGGCAGGTCCATTGCAGTATCCTGAATAACCAAACCTCTGCCTTTGGCAAAACTTTGGTTACCTACAATGGCATGATCCAAAAAAAAAAAAAAATTAAATAGAAAATTCTAGGAATAGGAAATTTTCAAGTTTTAAATTGTGTGTTATTTTGAAGAGATGACAGAATCTCTACCACCCTACCTAAGACATGAATGATTGTTTGCCTTCGTATCCAAGCTGTATACATCACCTGCCCGTCAGCCACGTAGTAGCCCTCCAGGTCATCAGACTGATCTCATTGTTTGTGGTCATGTAACCAGACTTGACTTGATCCCTAAGGTCAGGCCTGCTGCTGCTGGAACTCCTAAAACAATAGCTTCTCATGACTGCTGCAGCGTATATTCATTTAAGATGTGTTTCATTCTCTGGGCAGGTACAGGGCTCAAGATTTGGCCTTAAAGGCAGGAAGAGGCTGTAATGGTGTAATACCGTGCCATGGGCTGGCTCCCTAACTGGATAAAAGGAAAAAAAAAAATGCACATAATAGCAAGGCATTACATCTCTGACCAGGTGCAGTGGGACCAGACACCCCATTCATTCATTCTTCTACAGTCCTGACTGCCCTTCCGTGATGGAGCCTGCCTTCAAACCACGGTCAAATTAACCCTTGCTACCTTGCCCAGTTTTGAACCAGCAATGAGCAAAGTACTCAGTGCAATCACTGAGAGACCAGACCGAGAGGAAAAAGGAAGGAGAGAAGACAAGGTTGAGGGGTTACTACACACAGATGGTAGCTGGAGAGAAGGAAGTACAGCCACAGCACCCAAGAGCTCTGGGTCATGATGACAAGACAAGTGGGTGAAGAAGAAACTGAGACAGAGCAAGGGTGGGAATCCTGCTCAAATGAAAAAAATTATAACAGGCTGAGCGCCGTGATGCACGCCTGTAGTCCTAGCACTTGGGGAGGCAGAGGCAGGCAGATCTCTGTGAGTTCAAGGCTAGCCTGGTCTGCAAAGCGAGTCCAGGACAGCTAAGGCTACAAACCCTGTCTCAAAATATATATACATATTTACACACATATATATATGTGTGTATATGTATATATATACACATATATGTATATATGTACACATATATATGCATATATGTGTGTACATATATATGTATATCTATGTGTGTGTGTATACATGTATATATATCAGGAAATTCCCCAAGTCTGGGAAAAGAAAGGACATTTAAGTACACTAGGTATTCTGGAACCCCACATAAACACTACAGGAAGAGAACGTCTCGCGTCATATTGTAGCTAAAGCCAAGAAACCAGAACAAAGAAAAAGCCTTGGAGGCTGCAGGAGGAAAGCCACTTGGAGCAGCGAAGTTCCCAGAATAAGGCACAGCTGACGGCAGAAGCCCCAAGCACAAGGACGTGTGTGTGGAATGCAGTCCCCAAACAAGGAACTGTCAGCCAAGAGCTCTACCCAGCAAAGCTATCCTGGGGCACCAAAAGGGAAGTCAAGAACTGGGATGACACGCGCTAAAGGAATTCTTCCTCACTAAACCGCAGTGGAGGGGGTGGGAAGACAACACACACACACACACACACACACACACACACACACACACACACACA